>NW_004444032.1:2392998-2397642 GCF_000243295.1 Trichechus manatus latirostris | reverse complement strand
TTTTCAGTGTTGTTAGAGTTTGTTTTATGTATTTTGGAGCCCTGTCATTGGGTGCGTAGATGTTTATTATGGTTATGTCTTCATGATGGATCATTAATCATTAGTGTCCTTCTTTGTCTTTTATGGTGGATTTTGTTTTAAAGTCTACTTTATCTGAGATTAGAATTGCCACTTCTGCTCTTTTTTGGTAGTTGTTAGCTTGATATATTTTTTTCCAACCTTTGACTTTTAATAAATTCACATCTTTGTTTCTTGTGACTTAATTTTTGAGTCTTTGCTGTGGAGGGATGGTATGGTGCTTCTGTCTATAGCACCGTGTTCGCCAGAAGTTCACTTTGTTTATTTTTAAGAAATACCCATAATTCTTATATTGGGTGTCCATTTTCTACTCTCAGTATTTGCATAAGCTAACGCCTTTCTTTTCCTTTATATTTTAGTAAAATTTCTCAAGTTTGCTCTATACATTATAGCTCCAGATTTCTGCAGTGTCTATTCTTTCATTTACTGCTTCAAAAGGGGATATTGAACCTGTGTTATTTTTGTTAGTTTTCTTTTAATTCTTCCTTATTTTATTCAATTCCTTTTTGATTTCATCTTAGTGAGTACCCGCTTAAGGTTTTCTACTCCATTTTATAGTTTTCATCGTGTTAGAGTGGCATTGCCAAATGGCCCTCAGAGTTCAGTTTCTGTTCCTAAAGTATGCTCTATTCTTGAAACCTTGGAATCCTTGATGCCACTCTCTTCTGCCTCTCTTTCCACATTTATGACGAGTTTGTTTGTTTCCTTTTCTGGTTTATTTATTCAGTATTGGGCACTTAATGTGTGCTGACATTATGAGAGGTGATTGAGACACAATGGTTAGCAAAAGCTCTGCTCTTATGTGACATTTAGTCTATTGGGGACAAAAGACATTATGCAAAAAAGACGTCGAGTATTGTAATTTGCAACAATGATAATATTGTAAAGAGAAAGTACACAGTGAGAGCTCATAAAAGGAGATTCTGACCTATTACTCTCCTTTGGTCTAAATAATGATATTTCATTTCTTCCTACTGGTTGTTTCCATGTGCTGTTGTAGAAGGAAGTGTGTGATGTGTATTTTAATGAAAGTGTGATTAAAACTAACATTAAATAGTTTGACTAAGGTAGAATTATATTACAACATATAGATTTATGAGAAACTTTTAATCAACCTGTAATAAAGAAAAAAATATTCTTTATATAAATGGCAATTTAAAAAAAAAATCACTATCTTCTTTGATCAGTGACATAGATAAGTTCTATCTCTTATTCTTGATGACTAGCATCTATCCTTGCAAGTTTAAGGAACATACGTTAAGATTTCTTTTTTTTTTTGTTCTAATTATCATCAGTTATTTTGATGCAGACATTTATGACATACCCATTAAATTTGCGGATGGCATAAAACTGGGAAGAGTAGCTAGTATATCAAAATCTGAAAAAGACTAAGAGCTTGACAGGACCACAGCTAGTATTCTAATATTTACTAGGGTAAAATGTGAAGTTATTTTCTGGATACACAAAACAAATTGCACAACTACATACAAAGCGTATATATATCTTTCTCCTTCAGAGCTGATGGTGATTTTCAACTGCCAACCTTTTGGTTAGCAGTTGATCACTTTAACGAACTCCACCAAGGCTCCTTTATATATATAGATAGATAGATATAGATATATATAGATATATGTGTAGATATATACATATACATATATAGATAGATAGATATAGATATGTGCGTGTATTAATATTTATTTTATTGTAAACTAAATTTTGCATCTAGGGCATAGTGACCCTGAAAAGTGCTCAGGGTGTTTTGATCTGGATGAAAATGAAAACAGCTGCCTGATTTGGCAAGTGGTGGTGGTAGGGGCAGTGGTTCACACCGGGATTGTAAAGGATTACAGAATGAAGGTTGCAAAGTGGAGTGAGGTAGGATGGCCAGAAAGATCTGAAACAGATTTCTGAATAAATTAGCCATTCATTCATTCTCTTTATTATCTAAGAATTTATCATGTGCCTGGTGGCGTAGTGGTTAAGAGTTCGACTGCTAATCAAAAGGTCGGCAGTTCCACCAGCTGCTCCTTGGAAACCCTATGGGGCAGTTCTACTCTGTCCTATAGGTTAGCTGTGGGTCAGAATCAGCTTGATGGCAATGGGTTTGGATTTTTTTTTTAACGTGGCTTGAGACTAAAGGACAAAGTAGAACATGGTTCCTGCCACAGATCAGTTTTTTGCTGATATCAAACCATTACAACAGATAGAAACATGAAAGAAGCAGTTAGAGCATGGATTTAATCAACAAGAAAGACTGAATCAGTACAACCAGTGTAACGGTTGATTTAATATTGATGTGGGAAAAAAAATGAATTAAGACTCTTAAACCCTGAAGTCTGAAAATAACTAAGATTACTGTGTAACTTGGTGTTTCTGGGCCTCTTAGATGGAAATTAGTGTTTATGTTCCTTCTTTCTAGAACATTCAGTTACTTTATCAAAAATTTAAGTCTGTCAGACAGTAGATTTCCATGCAATCCTTTGTTCAAGTAGCTGATATAATTTAAAACTGACCACCAAAATAACTTTATGGGATTGATTTTTCTCTGTCTTATTATGCCTGGGTAAGTTAGGCTATTTTAGAAATGCATAATAAGATTTGAATTGTTACTCTTAATCTAGATGATTATTCCATCTACCTGAAAATCATCAAATTATTGATTATCATAATTTTGCCTGCCCCTTAATACTGTGTCAAAAATTATAGAGGGCAGAGTGTTTTGAAAGAATATATTGAAAAATCTAAGGTGATACATTGAAGGAATAAGGAAAAAAATTAGATAGTCCAGTTATACAACAGAATAAAGGGGGATGAAGGATGCAAACTAAGTGCATATATGGAAAATCTGTATTTTAAGGGCTTCAAGGAGACATTCTATAATATAAAATAATTCTTTGCTTATTCATTCAACAAATGTTTATTAAGTACCTGATGTGGTGAACAAGACATAGAATTTTCACTCTATAGAAGTAGATTAGCAATTGCAATCTGGTTGGTAAGGGTTAAGACAGGGGAAGTACAAGGAAGCACAAAACAGGTGTCCCAGAGAATGCAGTGTCTAAAATCAGAAAGTGTTAACTATGGATAGTCGTGTGCGAGAAGGGAATGGAGAGTGCTATTAACAGGAGGAGGCACACCTGCAAAGACTCAGAGGTGAGGGAATGCATGATTTGAGAAAGTCTAGTGCTGAGAACTTAGATACTTAAAATTGATATTGTGTGTATAAAATCATAAGACCATGTGGAACCTGTTGGCTCAACCCAATTGTACACAGTGCTCCAGAGACTATGGTCATCTCCAGCTGGGCTATTTGGTTTTCCTTTACAACTTGGGGTGTGTCAATTGCAAGTAACCATTTCACCAGTGTGGTGCAAGGGATAATTCAGAAGACAGTGTAGGTGAATTAGTTTTTAAAATAATGAAGAACTACTGTTTACTGGGTGACTTTTATGGGCTAAGTGCAGTGCTATGCTAAGTTCTTTGCATATGTTGTCTCATGTGATTCTAACATCTCTATCAGGAACCTAATATTGGTTCTCATATTCTAGTCAAGGAAGCTGAAGCTAACTGTAGTAGCTGGCTCTTGCTGTATAATGAATCATCCAATAATTCTGCTGGTTGACAATGTAGTCTGGGCTCAGCTAGGTGTTCTGGTCTTGACTGGGCTCCTTTATGTGTCTGTGGTCAGGTGAGGGTTGGTTGACTGTTGGCTGGGGCACCTGAGTTCTACTTCACATGGTCTCTCATATTCAACCAGGCTAGCCTGGGCTTATGCTCACAGTGGAACCAAGGTTAAAGAGAGGGAAAGAGTGCAAAAGTCTGAAGGCCTCTTAAGGTCTATACTTAAACGAGAATGCTGCCACTTCTACCAAAGCAAGTCACAAGGGCAGCTCAGATTCAAGGGAAGACAGATTCCACTTCTTGATAGGAGGAGCTGATAAGTCATTTTGGAAAGGGTGTGGCCACAGGGATGTCATTTACTGAGGCCATTGATAAAATGATTCTACCATGATAAGAGAGATTATGTTGTAGTGGCTGAGCTGGGATTTGGATCTAGCTGTGTCTGATTCCAATGCATGTCCTCTTTTCACTTGATTCACTGCCTATCTTACTATCTATGACAATGCTCTTCAAAGTGTACCTTGATGAGCAAACACATCCTGCTTAGATATAAAGTGACCTAGATTTAGAAATTTGCTGTGGGTGAGTGATAATGCAGCTTTTATTCATTTTGTAACCACCAAGTATTTTGCTAGGGGAATAAAGGTGAATGGGTGAGTTGATTCCGACTCCCAAATTCGTTATTGTTGTTGTTAGGTGTCTTTGAGTCGGTTCTGACTCATAGCGACCCTATGAACAACGGAATGAAACATTGCCTGGTCCTGCACCATCCTCACAATCACTGCTATGCTTGAGCCCATTGTTGCAGCCACTCTGTCAATCCATCTTGTTGAGGGTCTTCCTCTTTTTTGCTGACCCTCTACTTTACCAACCATGATGTCCTTCTCGAGGGACTGGTCCCTCCTCATAACATGTCCAAAGTACTTGAGATGAAGTCTTGCTGTC
>NW_004444032.1:2391333-2392898 GCF_000243295.1 Trichechus manatus latirostris | reverse complement strand
CTGCTCACTTCTGTCTTTTATATCTCAAGAGATTGCCTCAGGACACAATCCAGTCTTGTAGATCAGGTCCTGCCTTACTAACACAACTGCCACCCATCCTTCCTCATTAACATCATAGAGGCAGGTTTACAACATACAGGAAAATCACACAGTACCAGAAATCATGGCCTAGCCAAATTGATGCACACATCTTTGGTGGGACATAATTCAAACCATGACACATTTTCTTGTACAAGTTGTGTGGCTTCCCAGTATTGTGTACTGTCTTGCCCTTCACCAAAGTTATCACTTATCTGTTGTCTATTTAGTATTCCCCCCCAACCCTCCCATCCCTCATAACCAACAAAGATTGTTTCTTTTTGTGTGTAAACATTTTCATCCGTTTTTACAGTAGAGTTCTCATATAATATTTGTCCTTTTGTGATTGACTTATTTCACTCAGCATAATGTCCTCCAGTTTCATCCATGTTATGAGATGCTTTGTAGATTCATCATTGTTCTTCATCGCTGCGTAATACTCTATTGTGTGTATGTATCATAGTTTGTTTATCCATTCATCTGTTGATAGGCATCTAGGTTGTTTCCATCTTTTTGCTATTGTGAGCCATGCTGCACTGAACATGGGTGCGCATATGTCTATTCGTGTGACGGCTCTTATTTCTCTAGGATATATTTCTAGGAGTGGGATTGCTGGATCATATGGTATTTCTATTTCTAGCTTTCTAAGGAAGCACCATATCGTTTTTCAAAAATGGTCGTATCATTTTGCATTCCCACCAGCAGTGCATAAGAGTTCCAATCTCCCCACAGCCTCTCCAACATTTGTTACTCCCAGTTTTTTTCATTCGTGCCAGTAATGCGGGGGGTGAGACGGTATCTCATTGTGGTTTTGATTTGTATTTCTCTAATGGCTAGTGATCTCGAGCATTTCCTCATGTGTCTGTTGGCCACTTGAATGTGTTCTTTGGTGAAGTGTCTGTTCATTTCCTTTGCCCATTTTTAAATTGGATTATTTGTATTTTTGTGGTAGAAGTGTTGTATTCTCTTGCAGATTTTAGAGATTAGACCTTTGTCTGACTTACAATGTCTAAACATTTTTTCCCAGTCTGTAGGTTCTATTTTTACTTTTAGTGAAGTCTTTTGATGAGCAAAATTGTTTAATTTTTAGAAGATCCCAGTTATCTAGCTTATCTTCTGGAGTTTGTGTGTTGTTAGTTATGGTTTGTATCCTGTTAATGCCGTGTATTTGGGCCTCTAGTGTTGATCCCATTTTTTCTTCTATGAACTTTATAATTGTTGGCTTAATATTTAGGTCTTTGATCCATTTTGGATTAGTTTTTGTATGTGGTGTGAGGTAAGGGTCTTGTTTCATTTTTTGCAGATGGACATCCAGTTTTGCCAGCACCATTTGTTAAAAAGACTGTCTTTTCCCCATTTGGTGGACTTCGGGCCCTTGTCAAAGATCAGGTGACTGTAGGTGGATGGATTTACATCTGGGTTTTCAATTCTGTTCCACTGCTCAATGTATCTGTCGTTGTACCAGTACCAGGCTGTTTTGACTACTG
>NW_004444032.1:2385269-2391233 GCF_000243295.1 Trichechus manatus latirostris | reverse complement strand
TGAAGGTTTACAGAACAAGTAGTTTCTCATTAAACAGTTAGTACACATATTGTTTTATGACATTGGTTAACAACCCCACGACATGTCAACACTCACCCTTCTCAACCTTGGGTTCTCTCTTACCAGCTTTCCTGTCTCCTCCTGCCTTCTTGTCCTTGTCCCTGGGCTATTGTGCCCTGTTAGTCTTGTTTTGTTTTATGGGGCTGTCTAATCTTTGGCTGAAGGGTGAACCTCGGGAGTGACTTCATTACTCAGCTAAAAGGGTGTCCGGGGGCCATACTCTTGGGATTTCTCCAGTTTGTCAGGCCAGTAAGTCTGGTCTTTTTATGTGAGTTAGAATTTTGCTCTACATTTTTCTCCAGCTCTGTCCGGGACCCTTGTCCTTGCTTCTAAAGAGCATTCTGGCTGTTTTTCAAAGACAGATTTGTTTGTTCTTCTGGCAGTCCATAGTATATTCAGTATTTTTCTCCAACACCATAATTCAGAGGCATCAGTTCTTCTTCAGTCTTCCTTATTCTTTGTCCAGCTTTTGCATGCATTTGAGATGGTTGAAAATACCATGGCTTGGGCCAGGCACACCTTAGTCCTCAACATTTTAAAGAGGTCTTTTGCAGCAGATTTGCCCAATGTAATGCATCTTTTGATTTCTTGACTGCTGCTTCCTTGGGCATTGATTTTGGATCCAAGTAAAATGAAATCCTTGTCAACTTTAATCTTATCTCCATTTATCAGGATGTTGCTTATTGGTTCAGTTGTGAGAATTTTTCTTTTCTTTATATTGAGGTGTAATCCAGACTGAAGGCTGTAGTCTTTGATCTGTAGCAGTAAGTGCTTCAAGTCCTCTTCACTTTCAGGAGGCAAGATTGTGTCATCTGCATATCGCAGGTTGTTAATGAGTCTTCCTTCAGTCCTGATGCCCTGTTCTTCTTCATGTAGACCATCTTCTCAGATTATTTGCTCAGCATACAGATTGAAAAAATATGGTGAAAAGATACAACCCTGATGCACACCTTTCCTGATTTTAAACCGTACAGTATCCTCTTGTTCTGTTCAAATGGTTGCCTCTTGGTCTATGTACAAGTTCTGCATGAGCACAATTAAGTGTTCTGGAATTTCCATTCTTTGTAATGTTATCCGTAATTTGTTATGATCTACACAGTCAAATGCTTTTGCATAGTAAATAAAACACAGGTAAACATCATTCTGGTATTCTCTGCTTTCAGCCAAGATCTGTCTGACGTCAGCAATGATATCCTTCATTCCACATCCTCTTCTGAATCCAGCTTCAATTTCCAGCAGTTCCCTGTCAATGTACCACTGTTACCGTTTTTGAATTATTTTCAGCTAAATTTACTTGCACGTGATATAAATGGTATTGTTCAATGATTTATGCATTCTGTTGGGTTACCTTTTTTTGGAATAGGCACAAATATGGATCTCTTCCAGTTGGTTGGCCAGGTAGCTGTCTTCCAAATTTCTTAGCATAGGAGAGTGAGCACTTTCAGCGTTGCATTCATTTGTTGAAACATTTCAATTGTTGTTCTGTCAATTCTTGGAGGCTTTTTGGACTTCTTCCTCCAGTACCATCGGTTCTTGATCATATGCTACTTCTTGACGTGGTTGAATGTCGGCCAGTTCTTTCTGGTACAGTGACTCTGTGTATTCCTTCCATCTTCTTTTGATGCTTCCTGCATTGTTCAATGTTTTCCCCGTAGAATCCTTAAATACTACAACTCGAGGCTTGAATTTTTTCTTCAGTTCTTTTAGCTTGAGAAATGCGAAGCATGTTCTTCCCTTTTGGTTTTCTAACTCCAGGTCTTTTCACATGTCATTGTAACACTTTACTTTGTCTTCTCTAGCCACCCTTTTAAATCTTCTGCTAAACACTGAAGTCTATCTAGTAAACACTGTAACTCTAAGGGGGTGTAGTGGACAGATACATGGGATGGCCACCCTTTGTAAGTTCTCTTTAAATGGAGTCTGTACTTAAAATACTGCAGCACAGATCTTATGAGTGCTAAGCTTAATATCTGAAGCCTTGGGGATAGTCATTTCTTTTAAATACCTACATTTATATTAAAAATATTATTTCTCACAATTTAAGAAAGATTGTAACAGATCCATTGTACTATATAGGTTAGACATTGCCAAATTCATTATCATTCCAAATAATAATTGTCAGCCTTCCTCCCCATTATGTGTCTGATTTCTTTACCAGTCTTTTTTGCTTCCTTTCCTGACTTTGTGTTCTTAATGAAAAATGTTAGCAACCATAGCTTTAACAATGGCAACACTATCTTGAATTTTTATAGCGCATTTCCTCTGAGAGGTTTAAAGTGATTCAGATGAATTTCCTCATTTTTACTGGCAACTTTTCAATGAGTTAGAATGTTGGTGAAACTACCTCAGCTTCCCAGCTATCTTTATCATCTCCTTTATATGACTATTTGCTTTTATCTTACATGAACTCACTCTCTTCCCCATCCTATCCCCAAAGTCACAGGAGAGTATTATACATCTAAAACGTGTGTAGTTGTGTATGTGTGTGTGTGTATTGCTTTCAACACTCCTCCACTCCACCCCATGCACACGGGGGCTTAGCAATGCTCTGATCTAAAGGATATAAAATGGAAATGAAAGGAGCTTGCTAGAAGCAACACGTAACAGAAGTGCCAATTCTGCTTATCAGAAATGTGAGTATTTTAACCTTAGCTCGTGGCAAATGGCAATTTTCACATCTAGGCAAGAATAGGAAAGAACAGAATTCACTAAAATCTGACTTATAAAATATTCAGTTTTGGAATGAGTTGGATAAGAACACTGAAGGAGGCAGCAAAGGTTGGAAGACCCAGGTTAATACCTCTTGCATTCTGAGCACGTTTGGTTAAATAATATCTCGTAGTGCTTCTCTTGTTACTAGCTAGTCACTCTTGTCAGTGCTGCCTATGCCCTTCTGAGTCTTGGGGATTATTTTAAAGTGATACAGACTGAGAGAAAGAATAGGAACTCGTGGACACAAACATTATTCATCTTCCTCGTGATCCTTTCTCTTATGTGATTCTTAGTCCTTAACATTAAAACTTCATAAAAGTGAAAGAAAACCCCAAGTCAGCCACGTTTTTACATCTATACAATCTTAAAAAGTTATGCTGGAAAAACGATACTCAAAGAAAAATGTAAGTTCACTAAAGTCATATTTTAGTCAAACTCTCATGAAAAATTTGTAAAATGATTTAAGAAGGCATTAAAGTAATTTACTACTATAGAAGAATAAATATTTAAATATTGATGTTTGATTACTTACAAAAAGTTCAGTAGTTTTGAATGCTTTCTAAAGCGAAAGATGGATATCATTTTTCCTATGATGTTTTAGCAGCTACTCATTATTTATTTTTATAACAAGCTTTTGATTTAAATGTCATACTATAATTTTTGGTAGTTAAGGTATAGATTAGAATACTGTAAAATGCTGAACATTTAGGTTGCTCTATAGATTGGCTCAGAACCCTGGTGGTACAGTGGTTAAGAACTAGGCTGCTAATCAGAAGGTTGGCAGTTCGAATACACCAGGTGCTCCTTGGAAACTATATGAGGGCAGTTCTTCTCTGTCCTATAGGTCGCTATGAGTTGGGTTTCTTTTTGGTTTATATGTATGTATGCATATATATGTGTGTGTGTATGTCTTAGTCATCTAGTGCCGCTGTAACAGAAATACCGCAAGTGGATGGCTTTAACAAAGAGAAATTTATTCTCTCACACTCTAGGAGGCTAGAAGTCTGAATTTAGGATGCTGGCTCCAGGGGAAGTTATTCTGTCTCTGTCAGCTCTGGGAGAAGGTCCTTGTCATCAATCTTCCCCTGGTCTAGGAGCTTATCAGTGCAGGAACCCCGAGGTCCAAAAGATGTACTCTACTCCTGGTGCTGTTTTCTTGGTGGTATGAGGTCCCCCTGTCTCTGCTCGATTCTGTCTTTTATATCTTGAAAGAGATTGACTCAAAATACAACCTAATCTTGCAGATTGAATCCTGCCTCGTTAACATAACTGCCTCTACTCCTGCCTCATTAACATCATAGAGGTAGGATTTACAACACATAGAAAAATCACATCAGATGACAAAATGGTGGGCAATCACACAATACTGGAAATCATGGCCTAGCCAAGTTGACACACATTTTTGGGAGACACAATTCAATCCATAACAGTATATATATATATATATAAAATGCTACTAATTGTAATGCTAAATTCAATTTATGTGATGATCAGTTTTGTGTGTCAATCTAGCTATGCTACAGTCTCCAGTTATTCAATCAAACACTGATCTAGATATTGCTATGAAGGTAGATATGGTTAACATTCATAATCAGTTAGCTTTAAATAAAGGAGATTATCCTAGATAACCTGAGTGGGCCTGATGCAATCAGTTGAAAGGCTTCAAGAGCAGAAATGAGGTTTCCCTGAGTAAGAAGAAATTGTGCCTGTGGATAGCAGTTTCAGCTCATGCCTAAGAGGTCCCCTCCTTATGGTCTGCCCTATAGATTTTGGATTGCCTAGCCAGCCTTTAGAATCGTGTAAGCCAAATCCTTGCAATAAATCCTTAATAGGTATCTGTTCTGTTTCGTCCTGTTGGTTCTGTTTCTCTGGTTGAACCCTCACTGATACAACCTATAATGGTTAAATTTGAATACCAACTGCCCTTCTTCCAACAATTTCACCTGAACCATCTTCTAGAAAACACTATAAAGAATCACTGAGCTGCTGTTAAGAGAATCTTCAGCAACCCCATCATTTTAATGCAGAGCATCAAGAAATTGCCCTTGCGTTATACAAGTGTTTTCTTCATGAAGCATCACAACTTGCAGCTTGTTTTGCCACATTTCTAATCATAAGATTAGAGTGTGCATTTTTCAGTTATTCAATAACAGGGAATTAAGAGTTCATTTAAACCAGAATTTGCATCATGATTATATTGAGTTTGACATAACTATTGATATTTTGACAATATATTTGATTTACCATAATATATTTCAAGAATTGTACAATTTCTGCATATATAAAAAAATTATTACAAGATATCTATTTTAAATTAATGAAGTAGTTTATGTGATGCTGTCATTACTAGGATAATTCAGGTACGTATCAACTTGCTAATTGTCATCATCATTTCCTTCTTGGTTTTTAACTACTGTCCCCCATTTTTTTCTCTTCCTTCTCAAACCCAACCTTGAAGACTAAGAACACAAGAAAGTAGTGACCATAATATTTTTGTGCGCATACACAATGAGCAATGGAGAGATAATATTGAGTTTTTGTTGTCATCCCAAACAGAAAGTATTTGATTGCAAAGTCTTAACCTGAGTCCAGTAGCTTTTCAGCTTTTGTAAAACAAATTTAAACTAGAAATTGTGAAGAGCCGTAGAGAGAAGTTCTGTTTGAATTTCCTGACTTTCAGAAACTTCTAGATAATCCTCCATTTTTCTCCAGCCTCCATGGACTGTAATTGTTTCCCTGAAATCACAAGGCTTTCTAGTTTGTGGCCGTTATTGAGGATAGAGTTAGCCAAACCAGGTGGCCACTGGTCAATATAATCAGTTACAGAGCGTACCTTGTGACAAGAGAAGGGTGTGTTGCTGAGGAATCCTAGATCCTGTGTCCATGTACACAACAGGGAAATGTGTAGTGGATCCCAGGACAAAACCTGTAATTTAGAGGCAAAGCACACTAAACACAAACAACTTCTTTTTTTTTTTAATTAATTAATTTTTTTTTATTGTACTTTAGATAAAGGTTTATGGGACAAATAGTTTCTCATTAAACAGTCAGTACACATATTGTTTTATGACATTGGTTAACAACCCACGACATGTCAACACTCTCCCTTCTCAACCTTGGAGGACTTTTTTTTTTTTGGTGAAAATATACATAGCCAAAGATACACCATTTCAAAAATTTCTGCATGTACAA
>NW_004444032.1:2362936-2383943 GCF_000243295.1 Trichechus manatus latirostris | reverse complement strand
CTCTTATTTCTCTAGGATATATTCGTAGGAGTGAGATTGCTGGACTGTATGGTATTTCTATTTCTAACTTTCTAAGGAAGCGCCATATCATTTTCCAAAATGGTTGTATCATTATGCATTCCCACCAGCAGTCCATAAGAGTTCCGATGTCCCCACAGCCTCCCCAACATTTGTTATTTCCAGAGTTTTTGATTCGTGCCAGTAATGTCGGGGTAAGATGGTATCTCATTGTGATTTTAATTTGCATTTCTCTAACGACTAGTGATCAGGAGCATTTCCTCATGTGTCTGTTGGCTGCTTGAATGTCTTCTTTGGTGAAGTGGCCGTTCATTTCCTTTGCCTATTTTTTAATTGGATTATTTGTCTTTTTGTTGTAGAGGTGTTGGATTTTCTTGTAGATTTTAGAGATTAGACCTTTGTCTGACTTGTAAACAGCTTCTTTTCTCCATCTGTTTATCTTAAAGTTGAAGGACATAGTCTTCCTGAAGGAAGAGACTATATGGCAGTTATTACATCATTAACTTAAATAATAAATAGTGAAAATGGTCTACATTTAGGATTCTGCATACATAGACTGTTATTTTGAATACCTTATGTAAAAAGAAATTTTCTTTTTGGGGCAAATATCTTTTTAAACACTTGTTTTCTTCTTTTTTTTGGCATGAAGTATTGCTATCTTATTCATCTATGATTCCAAGGAAGTAAAATACAGAGTACTCTGTTTATATTTCTCAAACAGGAGTTATTGTAAATATTCTCCCATATATAACAATAAAACCTTAAAGAAAAAAATATTGTGCAATAGCATGCTAGCATTCATTTCTTATAAAGAGATATTCAGGTGTTCAAATTCGGGATGTCCTGAAAGAAGAAATTCTACCTTTGTTCTGAGTTAAAATGGACGACAAGATATTTTGAGGGCCCCTGCTTTGCACTCAGGGTTTGATGTGTAGTTATGTCAAAATATCTAACAGTATGTTGGCAGGAGTTATATGTATGAATGAATAGAACACATTGTGAAATATTAGTGAAAAGTTGGACTAAGAAAATGTCTGATTATCCGTTTATGTGTTTAATATAGAAAATCAAAGGAGATAGAAAATATAGTTAGAGAAACAAAAAACGAAACCCCCAATATAGCTCAAGAAGCAAACACTTTCTAAACTAAAGTAATACTGTGAACAGTCTAATTCTGGGTGAAATATGTTTGAAGAAAATCTGTAGAATAACATTATCCCTTACTTTTCTTTCTTAATTTATTTCTCTTTAGTCCATTACACTACAATTATATCTACAGAGCCACTGACTCAAAAGTTTTGGTTAAGACTCTTTCGTGCCAACTAAAAGTCAGTGACAATAAAAGAAGTTTCAATGGCAAAAAAAAACCCTGCAGTTAATTTATTGCCTAAGCAGCGCATTTGACATTTAGTTTATTCATTTGTTCATTCATCCATTCAAAACATATTTTTACAATTGTACTTGATGCCAAAGCTTGCCCTAGGCATTCAGCAGTAAACAAGAGAAACAAGATTCCCACCCTTATTTACAGAAGTTTAGTGAAAGAGACAGAATTTCAATAAGTAAGGGCACGCATAACTATATGATTATGATTGGATTTAGTACCATGAAGGGAAAGTCGTGAAGCTGTATTTATAGAGCTATTATTTCCTTTTTCTTAAAAATGTTCTGATAGGGTGTCTCCTCCTATCTCTTATGGCCAGCTTCAGCCATTCACATAGCTGAATGGGTGTCTGGAGTGTGCGTGTCTAGCAGTGAGGGATTCTGGAAACACCTCCTTTAACTAGAGAGGACCATTAATTGGGGGTGAGCAGAGGTCGTGGTACAGAGGCAGCATGGGCGGCCTTGCTCAGTGTCATTAGTGTGACTGAGGGTGGGGGACAGAATGAGGAGGGGAGATGCTTTCGGCTTTTCCTGGTACAGTCCTCTTATGCTGGAATTCCTGTAACCTGGATTCTAGTGGGCTATAAAAGCAAACCAAAAACAATAAAGTTATAGCAGATTAAGGGTTAAAATGGAGTTAAACTAAAAATTAAAACTAAGAAGATAATCAAGAATTATCTGATATTTTAAAGAAGGAAAACCAAAGGACCCCAGTAAAACTGTACAAGAAAAGAAAGTAAAGTAGATGAGGTTAAAAATCAGATGTATAAATGCTAAAATTATTAGAAAACTGTAAGATAAAATGAGAAAATTGGAGGAAAGGCACTTTTAAAAAAATATAATAAAACATGGGTAATATTAAGATTGCATGGGGTCACCACGAGTAGGAGGTGACTTGATAGCAGCTAACAGCAACAGTATTAACATTGATGATGAAATTTAAATGTTAAGAAGCCTCAGTCAATATGAAATTTAAAAGTGGTATGTCAATAAGTAAAGCTAAGATCTGTAATATTAAAAGCTAATGGAAAAATGGAGCCCTGGTGGCACAGTGGTTAAGAGCTCATCTGCTAACCAAAGGTCAGCAGTTTGAATCTACCAGCCACTCCTTGGAAACCGTATGGGGCAGTTCTAATCTATCCTATAGGGTCTCTGTGAGTCAGAATCGACTCAACGGCAACAGGGCAACAGGTTTGGTTTGGTTTTTCGTTTAATGGAGAAAATAAAGAGGCTATATAGAAGTTACACATATAGGCAAAGGTGTGTGTGTATATGTCCATGGTGGGGACAGGGTGTTGGGGAATAGGGAGGCTAAGCCAGGAGAGGGTCCTCTGACAAGGTTATGGACAGTGTCTGGATCCCAGAGCATTTGCTTGTTTGTTCCTGGGCAGAGACAGAGGGACTGAGAATAGCCCTTATTCCTTTTGTCTTCCAGCGGCTCCTGCCTCCTGTGGTCTATTTGGGGGAAAAGCTGTGATGCTACAGTTGTTTGGTGCTGAACTGATAGGGTCCTGCAATAGCTGGGGGATAGAGACAAATTATTTCCATTTGTATGTAAATGTAATGAATTGATAATGAGAACTAAATCCGAAGTGCGTAGAATTTTACCTAATGTTACAGACTGTATACCACATAATAGGGGGAGATTTATAAACAGCACAGAAAATAAAAGGCCATTTGCACTAAAGGAAGAATCTTTAAAGTACTCTGGGCAGTTATCTTCCTGTAATTCCTAAATTCGATGAGCACTATCATCAGCAAGTTTACGTAGGATCTCCTGAGTATGCTACTGCTTTGCATTTATTAGATCTTTCAAAGACTCTCAAAAGTTTTCCCAAAGTTGCTCAATTCGAAAGTGTTAAAAAGCAAATTCCTGACATGCTGACGGCAATGTCGATACTAATGAAATGTTTTTGCCAAAAAGCTTAGGTAACTTTTAATGTCTGCCTAAGACTTGCCAGGAAATGCAGTTTTCCGTCTCACAAGGTAAACAGTTCCTTCTGAGACAGATGGGAGAACTATGTTACATAGATTTCTAGCACTTAGCAGTATCTTTACATGAAATTTGGGAATAGGTGGGGTTGGTAGATATCTTAGGGTGATTTCCTGCAGTGGACTCTGATTGAGGGAGGTTTACTGGGAAAGACCCTGGGAACAGCACCCAGGGAGTCCTTGGGTGGTACAAATGGTTAACATGCTTGGCTGCTAACCAAAAGTTGGAGGTTCGAGTCCACCCAGAGGTACCTTGGAAGAAAGGCCTGGTGATCTACTTCTGAAAAATCAGCCATTGAAAATCTTGCGGCGCACAGTTCTACCTGTCACACTTGAATTTGCCATGAGTTGGAGCCAACTTAATGGCAACTGGTAGTGGAGGGAGACAGGCAGTTTGAGACTGGGCAGGATTGTGATATAATTGCTGCAGGGGTATCAACTTGTCCCACAGGGAGCTCTGGACTGGGAAGCCCATCCACACCCTCGCTGGGGAAGGGTTTTGCTCTAGCCCCAAACAGGCAGCCCTGACTGACATCTGGAAGCATTGCTGTCAGCTTTACCACTTTCTGTCACAGAAGATACCCAAAGGGACAGTTTTCTCAGTAATAGTTTAAACAATTTTTAAAAGGCCCAGTTATGATGTTTTTTTCTCTTTGAAAAGACAAATTTTATGTAAATATGCTGCTAAGTGCTAGAAATCTATGTTATGGTGTTTCTAGTTCCAGTCTGGTCTATTGAATTTTCATAAGACAAATTTTCACCTGAAAAACATTGATTTCTGTATCTAGTGATCTAAAAAAAAAAAAAGAAAAACGGACTTGAAACTGGGTCAATATATCAACAGGAAGATTCTATTTCTTATATCTTCCTTGGCAGTGTTGTTGTCTGTACACAGTGAGAGAATAGAGATGCTGTCTTTGGATTATCTATATTTTCTTATCTAATCTTGTTTGAAACAATTTTATTTTTTATGCAAAAGAAAAGATGAGGGGAAAGGTGAAAAATGAAACTTTCCTGAGACACTGTAGAGATTTATAGATCTTTTTCTTTAAATATATTCTTAAGTAAATATTTTTTCCTTTTTTATATATGTATATATAGTGTAAGCAATGCATGTACAAGATAGATAACTCTGTTTCCTACTGATTCCAGTGTTCACATTATAAATTAGTTTCAAATCAAAATACTTAAATGAGGCTTTCTAGTGTAGAAGCAATTTTTCCCTTATTCCATATATTAGTTTCCTAAAGTTGCCATAACAAGTGACCACAAACTGGTTGGCTTAAAACAACAGAAATTTATTCTTTTACAGCTCTTGAGACTAGAGGTCTGAAATCAAGGCATTGGCAGGGCCATGCTCCCTCTGAAAGCTCTAGGGAAGGATACTTCCTTGCCTCTATCTAGTTTTTGGTGGTTGCTAGCGATAAATACTTGGCGTCTCTTGGCTTGTAGCTGCGTTACTCCAGTCTCTGCCTGCATCATCAATCACATGGACTTCTTCCCTCTGTGTGTGTCTCTCATCTGAATCTCCCTCTCCTTTCTCTTACAAAAATACCACTCACTGGATTTAGAGCCCACCCTAATCCAGTATGGCCTCATCTTAACCTGATTACGTCTGCAAAGACTCTATTTCCAAATATGGTCACATTCACAGGCTCTGGGGGTTGAGACTTCAACATATCTTTTTGGAGCACACCGTTCAACTCAGAACACCTTATTTCCAATTTAGTAACTTATTTGTTGAGTAAAGACTAAGAACCAGGTATGACTCTAGGGTCAAGGACTAAGGGTCTCTATCCTCAAAGATCTCATAGCCTAGTAGAGAGAATAGACAAGAGAGACACTTACAGTATGGTATGATGAGTGCTTGGGTGAATTTCCTTCCCAATTTTCCCATATTATGAGCAATATAAGAAATGTGAAAAGAAAAAAAATGTAGTTTAGGAAGAAGACTAGATTTTTTTATTTGGTTCTACTCTTGATTCTTCTGCCAATTAGTAACCTTTCTATGACCACATTGATCATGGGCAAGAAGGAGATAACAAAAGTCTAATTAAATAGTATATATACAGCACATTTTAAACTATAAATATCAATGTGCGTAAGTTGATTTAATTGTCATAGGCTAAATCTTTGAAAAATATAGTGGGAATTTAAGAATTTCTAGACCACACACACATACATACTACAAACTGGATATATGTTTATAGAAATCAATTAACAAAAATGATGCTGTGCAACAATTTCTAAATAGTGACTTATAATTAGTTGCAGTTTAAAGTACTTGGCAAAATCTTGAAATCCATCAACGATTCTTAGGCCTGCTGAGTGCTTTGAAATCTCCAGCAGTTTCGCCCAAATGAAATAGAAAATTAAAGATGAAAGAGTTTGTACTTGTACAGTAAAACCTGCAAAAGCCGGAACCTGTGTAAGTTGGAAGAAACCTGTCAGAGAAGGAACACGCAAAGTATTTTTCCCTAAAATGAGTGATAGAAGAGTAGTAAGATGGCACCCTGTGCAAAACTCACGAGACCCGGAAAAACAAGGCAGTCCCATAGAGTTCTGGCTCTTATAGGCTACTCTGTATCTCTAAGAGTTAGGGTTAGCTCAGAATGTAACCTAGGCCTAGTCTATTCTAGGCCATACAGTGTGCGCCATTGTTCTCTCTATGATAAAGATATCCAAGCTATTTTCCAAGCTGTCAATACTGGCAGAAGTGTTGGCATGGGCTGGAGGTTTGTATCTGGGCTGGGAGTAAGAAGACCATCTACTTTTTCTTTGGCTCAGAAAACTCCCTGTCTCTCTAAGGTGCAGATCCATCAGCTCCTCCTGATTCTGGACCTTCTTGACTTCTCATTTTGGCTTGCTCCTCTCAGTTTGTGCTGCTTGGGACTGAGGTTGAAACCCTGTAGGAGCTGACTTACCTCTCTGGCTCCCAGACCTCCGCCATGACCTAAGCTTATCCAGGCCCTAGAGTAATGCTACATTGACAACCCCACTCTTATGTTCCATGGGAACTTCTTTCCTGGGAAAGGGACCATATTAGGAAAATCAATTAATTTATTCATTAGAAAAAAATAAATCAATACTAATGGTTATAGTATAGATAATAGACAGCTAAGTCCTTTTACATATGTTATTTCATTTAATGCTCACAACAGCTCTGTGAGATAGGCACTATTATAAACACTACACTACTACAAAATCCCCATTTTACAGATCATAAAACTGACACTTGCAGAGGTTAAAAATCACATGGCCAGTAATTTTAGGAGAATGGCTGTGCATTTATGTAAATAAATTAATAAGCAAGTGAACTTCAAAATTTGACTTCAGAATGAAATCTGAAGTTTCAATAGTGTAGAAAAATGGAAGATTTATTGAAATACCTAATTGAAAAATGAGTATAAATCTTTATTAATATGATCTTGCATATCAAGTTGACAGAAATAAGTTTAGGTAATTCCACTTTAAGTAGGAAAGAAAAGAGAATGAGGGAAGCTTTGTAGTTGTTTTTATAATCTGAAAACTATAAAGGGAAAAAAATGGGCCAGCCTTTTCTGAGAAGCTTGTTGAAACTTCCTAGGCACAGAACTTGGTGCTGATGAGAACCTTTTTACTATATGAACATTTGTGGAAAATCAATGCCACAGGTCACAAACCCTGTCAGTAAATTACTATAGTTCAGTGAAGATCACGTAAATGTGCCAGCTAGAATAATGCCATTCTTGACTCCATTTTTTCAAATAGGGAAATGCTTGAGGATTTAAAACTGTAAAAAATCTTCAGATATGCAACTGTGAATTGAAAAAATTAGGGATTCAGAGAAAAGACCTAGAAAAATACTGAAAAATAAAGAAAATGAGAGTTTAGAAACCTCATTTTGGCAAACATATTAAAATTATAGGGCAAATATAGGGCCCAGACATGAGCAATGACCCAACTTAGTTCTGACAAACCTGATCTGCGCAATTGAATGGGCTTTTGGAATTAAGCTAGACCATATCTAAGGTGAAGTCCCTGGGTTAATACACTTGACTGCTGTCTTGGTCATCTAGTGCTGCTGTAATAGAAATACCACAAGTGGATGGCTTTAACAAACAGAGGTTTATTTTCTCACAGTCTAGTAGGCTAGAAGTCCAAATTCAGGGCATCAGCTCCAGGGGAAGGCTTTCTCTGTCAGCTCTGGAGGACGTGCTTTGTCATCAATCTTCCCCTGGACTAGGAGCTTCTCCATGCAAGAACTCTACAAAGGACGTACTCTGCTCCCAGTACTGTTTTCCTGGCAGTATGAGGTTCCCCTGTCTCTCTGCTCACTTCTCTATTTAATATCTCAAAAAAGATTGGATTGTGTCATGAGCCAATCCAATCTTGTAGATTTGAGTCCTGCCTCATTAACATAACTGCCACCTTTCCCACCTCATTAACATCATAGAGTTAGGATTTACAACACGTAGGAAAATCACATCAGATGACAAAATGGTGGACAGTCACACAATACTGGGAATCTTGGCCAAGCCAAATTGATACACATATTTTTAGGGGACACAATTCAATCCATGATGGCCACTAACTGAGAGGTTGGAGATTTGAACCTACCCAGAGGCACCTCAGAAGAAAGGCGTGGAGATCTACTTCCAAAAGATCACAGCCATTCAAAAGCCCCGTGGAGCACAGTTCTACTCTGACACACATGGGGTCGCCAAGAGTTTGAACAGATGGCAACTAATTTTATATCCATGGAATCTGAGTGACCCAGGTGTACCCATGTGCCCAACAGATCACACTTTCTCCCTGTACTCCTGCCACATTTGTTGAGGTACCTGCTTTTTATTTGTTTGTTTGTTGAGGTTTCAAGTGAGGACAGGAGCTATTCTTTTTTAGCTGTGGTCTCAATCTACTTCTTGACTCTTGCCACTAAAGTGAAGACCATTCTGAGTACTTTCTGCAACTGGCTGGGGTCTTGCTCAAAGGACTGATTTTTCATAACTGGGGTGATGACAGTTGCCCAATTTTGAATATCATTTATTGCTTTGTATCTCTAGCTTCATACCTAGAAAATACCTGGCAGATGCTATAGAAGTAACCTGGATTTTGTTGTGACTTTTTGCCTACTTGGTACAGGGGCTTGGCCTTCAGGCAGGCAGTTATTCTCAGAATAAGGTTGTTCTTTCAGCCTGTTTGGCAGAGTTCTCAGCATATCCCAGGAGCTTGCCCACTCTATCATGAGATAAAATTACATTCCAATAAAACCAAACCCATTGCTGTTGAGTCAATTCTGACCCATCGCGACCCCATGTTTTATAGAGTAGAACTGAGCTCCACAGGATTTTCTTGGCTGTAATCTTTACGGAAATAGATTGCCAAGTCTTTCTTCCTTGGCACTGCTGGTTGGGTGTGAACTGCCAACCTTTAGGTTAATAGTGTAGTGCAAACTGTGTCACCCAGGGACCTGAAATTACATTAACATCAAGTCGATTCCAACTAAAAGTTTTAAGAAAATGAAGAAAACAATATCAAGAATGTTAGAAAAATCTAATATTATAGCTCATGGTATAAAAAGGTTGATTAAAGAAATAAATCGGTAAAAATCAAAGTATACTTGAAAGAATTTTACTTAATAGGAGGTAGGCTCAATGTTCAGTGCAAAATATAAAGTGTAAAGTTGTGGAGTCCTAAACACCTGAAGGACAAAAGAGTTGCATCCTATGGAGAGAAAAACATGAGTTTTTGAAATTTCCAGAAACGAAAGATGGATAATAAAATCACATAAGAAGTGGAATCTTAGAAGTCATTAAGTAAAATTCATAAATAATACAGGAATTCCTTCTGTAACATTGCTGAAACTGATCATCCACGCACGACTTGAACTTCTGCAGTTCTGGGGAACTTATTACTTGTAAGTAGGTCACTCTGTAAAGGAGGATAATAAAGGAATATATTTTCTTCTTAATAAGTGGAAAACGTTCAATAACATGGCACTAACATCTTCTATTGCTTAAAAAGATTTTAATGTTTTTAGCAGGGAGAGTTGGAATCTACAATCTGACCTAGACCGAACATGGCTGTAGGACTCAGGGCAAACACATTACAACAGAGAAGAACTAATAAAAATTTTCTAATTACATTAGCTCCATTCATATCTGTAGACCTGGAATACCTGCGTCTAAGGCTACTTAAGAAACTGCTTTAAATCACTCCAGGGACACTGTTATCACTTTTTTGAGACTGAAGAATGGTAAATGCCTAAGATATTTGAAAAGGTCTGATTGGAACCCATCTTTTTTTCACTATAAAAAGCAAATCTAATAGTTTATATTGTTATTGTATAAAGAATATATAACTGAATTATACCAGGAAAGCCTTGGAAACATATTTTCAGACTAGTATTTCCTATGCTACTCTGAGGAACGTGGACTAGAGAGAGTATCACAGAATCATAGAGAGAAGAGCATTAGAAATGGGAGGGACTGTAGAGATTTTCTCCTTCAGTGGTCTAGAAACTGTTTTTAAGTCTCAACACTGTTACCTGGAAATTTATTCTGTAAAAAAGTTGGCAGTGGGTCTGGTGAGAACTCTGCCCCATGCTTGTCTCCCTCCTTTTCTCCCTCCACGGCTATTCATGAGGCACCTTCACTGATCCCATCACTGTTAGAGCTGGATTGTCAAGCCATTCTCTCCTAAAGGACACAGTTATGAACTGGGGACACAACCATACTGTTATGGATTGAATTGTGTCCCCCTCAAAAGATATGCTGAAGTCTAACCCCTGTCCCTGTGAATATGACCTTGTTTGGAAATACAGGTAGTAGTCCTCCGTTTATGATGGGGTCTTCATTCTGGTTCTGACATAAGCTGAATATCTCATGATTATTATTATTATTTTTACTTTTCATTATTATTGCCTTTTATTATCAGTATGTTTATAAATCCAATCTTTATTTTTCTTTGGAGATTGGAAATATTACATATAAACTTACAGATATATTTTAATCCATACATACCAGTTGCCATCAAGTCAATTCCGATTCATAAGGACCCTATAGAACAGAGTAGAACTGCCCCATAGGGTTTCCAAGGAGCAGCTGGTGGATTTGAGCTGCCAACCTTTTTGTTAACAGCTGAGCTCTTAACCACTGCACCACCAGGGCTCCTAATACATACATACATAAAAATTACACAAATCATAAAAATGTAGTCTGATGATGAAGAGTTGGACAAAGTTGGCATTTTGTCAGTTGTGGTAATAACTCCAGTTGTGGAAAGTTCTGGATCATCTGGATTATTGCTAGGAATGGGACAGTGTTTCTAGTCAGAAAATTAGTGAGAGTTGTCTATATGGTCTTTTTCTTTTTTTCTTCATATAGCTTGCAGTAACATGTCACTGCTACCTGAATCTGCCTATTGACTTTAGTAAAGCAATCAGCGGTTGGGTCCATGTTTTCAAGCAACTGAAGCCCTTGATTTAGTTTAGAAAAAACTCCAGCTAATCCTTCAACTGTAAAAAATTTTTTGACAACTTCTCTCCTTCCTCTTCCTTATTATTTATTTCCTCTTCAAAATCCATTAAGTCCTGATCTTTCAGTTACCCTTCTTTGTGATCGATGAGCTGTTCCACAGCGGCTATATCAGGTTGTAAATTCAGTGTACTTGCCACATGGATGATTTTTCCACCAGTCTCCTCCATCATATTATCCTGATCAAATGCTTGGATTGTGTTCACATAATGAAGCATTTTTTTCCACATCTCCTGCATACACTTTCCCATAACTTCCATCCATGAAGATGCAATATTCCAGCCTGCTATATGGCAGTGTTTAGAACAGTAAATCATAAAACTGAACATCTGCGAGTGAACATTTGACAATGATAACATCAGCAAATTATGCACTGCAACACTGTATGTAGTACATGTTACTAATGATAAGGGGTACAAAAAAGAAAAAAAGGATGGTTGTAAGTGTGGTTTATTGAGACTCGAATACGTCGAAGTGGGGGACTGCCTGTATGGTTTTACCTTTGTTATGTTAATGAGGTCATACCAAGGTAGAGTGGGTCCTAAACCTAATCTCTTCCCAGTGGTGTCTTATAAATGGGGGGGATACAGACGCAGACATACAGGAGGAAGAGACCATGTGAAGATCTGTCTATAAGTCAAGGAATGCCAAGTAATGCCCAGGGCTGCCAGAATCTGAGAGAGACAAGAATGATCTCCTAGAGTGGACAGAATATAGCTCTGTCTGATGCCCTGAGTTCAAACTCTTAGCCTCCAAAACTGTGAGACAACAAACTCCTGTTCTTTAAAGTCACCCACTTATAGTATTTGTTATGTTAGCACTAGATAACTAAGACATATAGAAATGATTTGAATCTCCCTTTTAGAACTACAAGGGGGGGGGGCAAGACTGATAAATTCTATCATTGAATCAATTCATCAGGAATGATAAATGAATAAAAAAAATTAACTCATAAGTTCTCCAACATATAAGGAAGGACACTAAGACCGTAACTCTTAAAATTTATTTTTATTTTTTAAAAGCCTTCCTCCAAAGGAGTATAGATTTTTTGGGTCCAAGATTATCAAGGAACAAATTATCATCCATGAAACACTATGAGGAAAATTGGAATCATTCTCAATTTGTGAACATGATCAATTTAGATCAAACTAAAATGATAACATCTTGTTTGGCATTAGGATAAAAAATTAATTGAAGATCAAAGAAAGACCCTTAAACTGAGCAATAGAGTGAATATATCACACACGTTCTTGACCAACATGAAATGGTGGTTTCTGTACCACTGAGGAAATTTGTTCACAACTTTGGATTTTTTGATAATTTGACTAGCAGTCATCTCTCCACTCCTGTCAAGTGAGGCAGCACCAGCCCCCCACTTACATTTACTTTGGATGAAGACCAAATTGAGGATTTTGATAATCAAAGACTACTGCACTCATTTCATCCTAATTGACAGAAAGAATCAAGGCAGTGGAATGTTAGAGAAAAATATTCAGAAAATCCAAAGAACCAAGATCTCTTTAACATTGGCATGTGACAATTCTTGTTTCTCCCAAGTCACAGTGGAATTAATGAACTGTGACCTTTATTTATAAGCAAGGTATTTCAGGACTCTGTGTACCCCTTCCTGGAAGATTAAATTATACACATTGCAATGGGATAGGGGAACTGTAATGCTTGCCAGACTCCTACGAGAAATCCCTCTTTGCCCAGGAGTTATGCTTACTCCATCATTAGCATTTCCTTTAGGGAGAGGGAATTACCCCTAATTGTCCCAAATGAGGTATGAAAGTTACAATTTCATGTCCTCTTAGAAACTGCCTCTAATGAGGTAAGAGATTTGTGATTGTCTCTCACCTGGGGTCCACTCTTTCTGCTTTGATAAGGTAATAAAAAGGTCAAATCCCCTTTCCCCTCTCAAGTGGTTGCTTCATTGTGTTCACGAAGTTTGAATGCCAACTCTAGGCAAACCGTCTGTGATTGCCTGTGTATCCAGATGAACCATGCCAGTTCTGGTACCCTGGATATTTGGGTGTTGAAAGAAACCCCACTCTTGGCAGAGGGCTGAAAGCAGTACTTAGTTGCTTGGTATTGCTTTGGATACGGAATAGCTAACATGTTGTTAGTTGCCATTAGATTCCGACTCATGGCAATCCCATTGGTACAGAGTAGAACCGATCCATAGAGTTTTCAAGGCTGTGACCTTTCAAAGTAGATTGCAGGCTTGCCTCCCGAGGCTCCTGGGTGTGTTCAAACTGCCAACCTTTCAGCTTGTTGTTGTTAGGTGCTGTTGAGTTGGTTCTGACTCATAGCAACCATATGAACAACAGAATGAAACACTGCCCAGTCCTGTGTCATCCTCACAATCATTGTTGTGCTTGAGCCCATTGTTGCAGCCACTGTGTCAATCCATCTCATTGAAGTCTTCCTCTTTTTCACTGACCCTGTACTTTACCAACCATGATGTCCTTCTCCAGGGACTGATCTCTCCAGATAACATGTCCAAAGTATGTGAGACATAGTTTTGCCATCCTTGCTTCTAAGGAGCATTGTGGTTGTACTTCTTCCAAGACAGATTTGTTCATTCTTTTGGCAGTCCATGGTATATTCAATATTCTTCACCAACACCACAATTCAAAGGTGTCAATTCTTCTTCGGTCTTCCATATTCATTGTCCAGCTTTCGGATACATATGAGGCGATTGAAAACAACATGGCTTGGGTCAGGCGCACCTTAGTCTTCAAGGTGACATCTTTGCTTTTTAACACTTTAAAAAGGTCGTTTGCAGCAGATTTCCCAATGCAATGCATCTTTTGATTTCTTGTCTGCCGCTTCCATGGGTGTTCATTGTGGATCCAAGTAAAATTAAATCCTTGACAACTTCAATCTTTTCTCCGTTTATTATGATGTTGCTTATTGGTCCAGTTGTGAGGATTTTTGTTTTCTTTGTGTTGACGTGTAATCCGTACTGAAGGCTATAGTGTTTGATCTTTATCAGTAAGTGCTTCAAGTCTTCTTCATTTCAGCAGGCAAGGTTGTGTCATCTGCATATTGCAGGTTGTTAATGAGTCTTCCTCCGATTCTGATGCCTCATTTTTCTTCATATAGTCCAACTTCTTGGATTATTTGCTCAGCATACAGATTAAATAAGTATGGTGAAAGGGTACAACCCTGACGCACACCTTTCCTGACTTTAAACCACTCAGTATCCCCTTGTTCTGTTTGAATGATTGCCTCTTGATCTATGTACAAGTTCCTCATGAACACAATTAAGTGTTCTGGAATTCCCATTCTTTGCTATGTTATCCATAATTTGTTATGATCCACACAGTTGAATGCTTTCAGCCAGGATACATCTGACATCAGCAATGATATCCCTGGTTCCACATCCTTTTCTGGATCTGGCTTGTTCTGGCAGTTCTCCGTCAACATACTGCTGCAGCCACTTTTGAATGATCTTCAGCAAAATTTTACTTATGTGTGATATTAATAATATTGTGTGATAATTTCCACATTTGGTTGGATCACCTTTTTTGTGAATAGGCATAAATATGGATCTGTTCCAGTCAGTTGGCCAGCTAGCTGTCTTCCACATTTCTGGGCATAGTTGAGCACTTAACCATTTGCGCCACCCAGGGACTCCCTTAACTAACATGTATGATTGTTTATTATTTGCCAGAGACTGTGTTTCACAAGGAGCCCTATTGGTGCAGGGATTAAGAGCTTGGCTGCTAACCAAAAGGTCAGCAGTTCGAATACATCACATGCTCCTTGGGAACACTATGGGGCAGATCTACTATGTCCTATAAGGTCACTATGAGTTTAATTGACTTAATGGCAACAGGTTTGGGTTTGGTTTTGGTGCTTCACAAGTATGAACTCATGTAATCCTTATTTTGATGGGTTTCTGACTCTTGATATCTAAAACACCAATGTATTAAATGAACTGAAGTAAGTCTGATACAAAAGAAAGTTGTAAAAGGGATAGGATCTATATTTCTAGTGAATTCTAAAAACAGATATTCATTGAATGAGTGAATATTAATGGTTGGTTGAGTAGAATGAAGAAATTAATTATATATATATATACAAGAGGTTCTGGGAATCTAAATTTGTGTATATTTAACAAAAAATAGGGTGAAGAAAGATGGGGTGAAAATACAAAATATTCTGTAATGCTTGGACACTCACAAAATCAAACACACCTAGCAATGGCTGGACAGTGATCAGTTGACGGTATTTTGCAAGGAAAAGATTCTTAGGCAAAGACCTCTAGTGAGCTTCATGAATTTTCCATAAAAGGTCAGAGATATTGAAACTTCATGGAGTATCTTACTGAAACCATTACAGTGTTACCTTCTGCTTCACCATGAACAGACTGATACTCTGGATTGTAGTAACTGTTTATATAGGAGAAAAAGAGAGAGACAGTCTCTGAGTGAAACTTGGTGATGAATGTATTCTTTGAATATTTGTATTCCATGTTTATTGATATTTTGTTGCAAAGTGTTTGTAGAAATAAACTCTTTGTTTCTCTTGTGCTGTGAAACTGAAGAATTTTCTTTCCTTTTCCCTCTTCTGTGACTCTGCATCCAATTGGTCACTGGGGCATGTTGAGGCTTCTTTTATATCCATATACCCTTCTCCTTAATTACTGACCCTGCCTTTGGTTTGGTGCTAATAAGCTTCACTCAATAGTTCTTATTCTTGTTTTTTTTTTGTCTCCTGTCTGTTCTCCTTACAATCCATCTTTTACATTGTTCACTGAGTTATCTTCTGAAAACAGAAATTTGTTCCAATTGTCCACAATTAAAAACAAAGAACCTAACAAATGAACAAACCAACCAACAATTTAGATGGCTCCCCGTGGCATACGGAATAAAGTTCAATCCTCCCCCTTTCAGCTATAAATTCCTCTAGGATCATTCCTTGATTATGTTTGAAACTAGTGTTCTGGGCTCCCAAAGATTCTTGTCTTTTATCTCTCATAAAAATTTACCAAAATATGTTGAAAATTCTGATTTAATTATTGACCTACTAGCTAACAGTATCTGTCTTGTTTTCAGTTTTATTGCTGTTCCCAACAGTCATTACTACATATTAGGTGCTCATTAAATAGGAAAGGAAGCATGTGTTAAGGACTGCAACACTCCAGCCTTTGTCTGTCTTAGTCTTCTATTCCACGCACTTCTATGGACCCTCCAGTTCATCTTCTTCAAATGCTTCCTAACACCTTTAGGCTTTTACTCCCTCAGCACCCTCTCCATTTAATTTCATCTTCCCATTTCTACATAGCAAAATCTTACCTATCCTTGAATGCTATATTCAAACTATTATAGCTAATGCTATATTCTTCTCAAAGCCTTCCTTGATCTCATTGGCTTTATTTATTTCCTTATCTGGAATCCAATTGTGCTTTTTCTTTTTTTTAATGCTACCATGGTACTGAACTCTTTCTGCTTGGAAATGTACTTACCCTTTACTTTCCCGTTTCCTCTGCTTCTTTGCAAGTTTCTTGAGGTCATAAGTGATGTCTAGCTTGTTTTAACTGCCTCCACAGCATAGATAAAAACTGCTAACTTCACGAAGAAAATGCTTACTAAATGGTCACTAAGTGGAGTTTTGATGAAACAATATTTTCCAGCATGTATTCTTCAGAACTCTAGTTCTATAGGATGTCAGCAGGTATTATATGAAATAGAGTTCCCTGGCCAAAGAAATTTGGGAATTTCTGAGTTAAAAAGTCAAATACACACACATACACACACGCATATTTATATATATAAGTATATACGTGTGCGTGTCTATATATATATATATATATATATAAAACTGAGGTGCTTATCAGAACCTTAAATGATAAAGTTTATTATTCTCTAAGAAGGGAGTGTTGTTCCTAGCAATTCAGAACTGATCTGGTCATAGAATCTTTCATTCACATACAGTCATGCTACATATGATCCATTGAGAAGATCCCAGCTGGCTCTTGTCTTAGTGGCAATAACAGCTCCAAATTCCAAATTGTATAGCCTGGAGTTAACTAGGCTAGGGAGTAAATCTTTAACAGAACTTCATGCAGCTGTAGCCATTGACTTTTGAGCCTGAGGAGGACAGGCACTGTTAGAGGATTTTAAATTCTGACTGCCGAAATTACAGTTAAATGTTACAGAATGTCTCAATGCTACGTAACTTACCCTAGTATATAGGGTATTATGTGGAAAATTTCACAATAAACTTTGGTTAATCGATTTCTATCAACTTATATACTTTGTTATTGTTAGGTGCTGTCAAGTCAGTTCCGACTCATAGTGACCCTATGCACCACACCATGCTCACAATCATTGTTTTGTTTGAGCCCATGGTTGCAGCCACTGTGTCAATCCATCTCGTTGAGGGTCTTCTTTTTTGCTGACCCTGTACTTTGCCAAGCATGATGTCCTTCTCCAGGGACTGATCCCTCCTGACAACACGTCCAAATTATGTAAGACATAGTCTCGCCATCCTTCCTTCTAAGGAGCACTCTGGTTGTACTTCTTCCAAGACATATACTATATGTACATGAAGTATATATACAATATATACTTTAATAGTATATATTTTGTTTATTTTCTATAGCATATGATAATCCTGAAGAACAATTTTTAAAAAATTTCTTTTATTTTTTATTGTTGTGAAAAACATACACACAGCAGAATATACACCAATTCAACAATTTCTACATGTACAATTCAATGCTAAAGAACAATTTTATAGATGCACAATTGTGCGGGCTTTATACAATGAGTTGCAACTCATTATTCAGAGTTAAAATGAAAGCGGGCTTGAGAAATAGTTTTTTTAAAAGTCCTGCTTCAATTTCAACATCCTTCTCAGTGACACACATTGTGACTTCCCCTGACAGATCATGTATGAGACCAATAATTCCTAAGCACTTAATGTATACTCACTCTGTACTTGGAAACAATGGAAGAAGTTGCCTTGGGAAAATATGCTTCAGTTTCTATTATTGCCTTCATCTCAAGTACAGTTTTTTTTTTTTTTTTTTTTTATGAACAGAGCTGTATCATTTGTTTCCTTCGTACTCTCCTTTAACTTGAGTACTGTTCTGTGTACACAGCAGGTACTCAAAAGATATCGTTAGAGTGACTTGTAAGTAAGTAATTCCTTCATTATGTTTACATGAGAGAACATCTTGATGATAAGGTAGTGGTGGGCAGAGGCACCAGCTCCCTGGAGACTGGGAACAGAATTCAAAAGACCTTGATGAGCAAGAGACAAATATAAGGACGTTCACTGGTATACTCAGAGAACAAAAACCACACTGTACACATGTAAAATGAGTAATAAGGAGATAGACCCAAGTAAAAAAAAAGTCATAATGAAGTACAGTCTCCTATGAGTCAGCAATGTGGTGCTTTTTAAAAACTGAGCGTTTCCCCAGGATGTGTTAAAAAGGAATATACCGTTCTTGTCCAGTCGATTCCAACTCACAGTGACCCTATAGGACAGAGTAGAACTGCCCCATAGGGTTTCCAAGCAGCAGCTGGTGAATTTGAACTGCCAGCCTTTTGGTTAGCAGTGTGAACTCTTAACCACTGGGCCACCAGGGCTCCAAAAAGGAGTATAATAGGCCATACTTGCCCTTGGAGCCCACCTCATGTAAAATAGTGTAATTAAATGAGATAACTTGATAATATGTTGTGAGCTAAAGAAATCAAACTCAATTGATATTTCATTTTTATGAATCTTTCCTGAAAGCCCTGAAATATTGTGCCCATGAAGTCTTTTTCTAAATAATGACAACGTTCACAAGCCGAGATCTCCAATTCCCAAGTATAATATCGGTTCCAATGCAGGTGAAGTGTACTTTGCATTTCTAACCATAAAATATGACAATCAACATACTGGGGAGACATTTTCAAGTGAAGAAGAGTGACTACATTTATGTCCTTGTAAGATCTCTAGTGGTGTTAAGAGCGCTATGCCCATACTCCTCACCTGTAGGTAGCTCTGTTGCTGAATATTCATTTGGTTTCAGTTTATACATGCTATGGGATTTTGAAAATTTGTAACAATTAAAAAAATACCCATTTTGGAAAATTCATGTTGAATATTAATATGAAATGAAATAAAAGAATTCTTTCTCTGTTATTAACCCGTTAAGACTGTTGTCTAACACAGGTAAAGATCTTCAATAAATTATACAATTGAAGAAAATTAGACACAGAGTTTTGTCAAGGTGTTATAATAGTGCATAAAAGGACTCATTTAGTCATCAGATGGGTTTTGTTAGTGGAAGTACATATCAAATAAATGTCTAAAACTGAGAAATAGAAATTCCCTCTTTAATACCAGGCAAGAACAACAACAACAAAAAGTAAGGAAATAGATTTTGGACGATGTAATTGATAGATTGATGAAAGTATTTGAACTTTGTACTTCATTAGAAGAGAATACACATTTTCAAATTGTCAGTGGTTAAGAGCTCACGCTGCTAACCAAAAGGTTGGCGGTTCGAACCCACCAGCGCCTCTGTGGAAACCTTATGGGACAGTTCTACTCTGTCCTATAGGGTCACTGTGAGTCAGAATCGACTCGTCGGCAACAGAATTTTTTAAAATATATATTTGTAAAAACTGATGATGATATCAAAATATTTCAAGAGGTATCATTTCGGTTTATCAAAATGTTTTCAAGTGCAAGGGCAGTAAAAGTGGAAATTACTAGCAAAAATTTAAACAAATAAATCTGACCACATGAAAAAAAATCCAAAGCTGAAATCAACATTGTGGAAACTTAATAATTTAATAAAACTTTTTGAAAGCCTCATCTAATACCCTGTTCCTTCTCCTTACCATGTGCTGAGTTGATATAATCAAGAAATTTAGATCCAAATTATGATTATTAATTTAGGATTTTTATTATGTATCCTTTATTTTAAGAATATGCACTTTTTACATTTCCATTCAAGGGAAATTCCTAGGTTATCAAAGGATTTATGTTTATCTTTTGGTAGATAGATGTCTTTCTTTCATTTTGTTTACATGTGGAGGTCCACTTACATTTGCACATTCAACTCTTAATGCCTTGTATTAAGGTGGCAGCTTGAAAAGAAAACCTCTCCCCTGCCCAAGGTGGGTAGAAATTAGCAACACCGTTTGAGAATCTTAGGAGCTAGAGCAACTATGACCACATTTTCAAACACGTATAAACGTTTTTTAATAGTTGAACTTTTATTGTATATAAATTTTGTATAGTCTTTTGAATATATTTAAGCATTTTTATCACCATTAAAAGATCTTAGTAAATACCAGAAATAGGTGAGGTCTGCAGAAAAATATCCTCTGACTTACAAACTTCCAGAATACTTACTACATAAATATCTTTTCTGTAGATGCTACTAAAGGACACTTATCTGGAACCTTAGAAGGAAAATGACATTGGGAGAGAACTTTTGATTAGGGAAGTATCTGGGAAATGACCTTATGAGTCCCTTTAGAAATATGATAACAAAAGATAAGTGTGTGTAATAAGTTAGTGTTTAGTAATATGATTATCATAAAGAGAATTATTTCTAATTCACTTTTCTATTCAAATAAAAGCAGGACATAGAAGATAAAAAATATTTAAAATGGAAATTCTGAACCTCTGTACAAACTAACCAATCTGGAGTAGGGGATGAAATTTAGAAATAGAAGAAGGCTTTGGTTCTGTTCTTCAGGGAGACATCTACTAAAATAAGTCCTTTGAACTCCGTTTAATGGTACTTTACACTCCTGCTCCCGTAAACCTACATTAAAAGTATTAAACCTTGGGAAGTATAACATACACTGAAGAAACTTGAAGATGAGACAGACCGTAAGAAACTATTTGTTCTGTAAACCTTCATCTAAGGTACAAAAAAAAAAAAAAGAATTATCTATGTGAGATCAAATTGACAACAGCAACTCAGAAGTTTTGATGGGAAGCCTGGGGGCAGTGAGTTGAAGATAATGATGATGGAATAATTTGGAAAAGGACAGTGAGAATAGCAGCACAACTGGAAGAATGTAATTATGTCACCAAACTGTACACACAGAAATTTTTGAAATGGTGTA
>NW_004444032.1:2320571-2362836 GCF_000243295.1 Trichechus manatus latirostris | reverse complement strand
TGTCGTGGGGTTGTTAACCAATGTCATAAAACAATATGTGTACTGACTGTTCAATGAAAAACTATTTGTTCTGTAAACCTTCGTCTAAAGTACAATAAAAATTTTTTTTAAAAATTAAAAAGAAAAAGAAGATGAGACAGACCATTCAAATGAGCCTACAATGACTTCAAATGAGGGTTTTTTTTTTTTTTTTTTTTAGAGTCACAAAAAGTAACCACTTTGAGTATTTGATAATTATCAGAATCATAATTCAATTCTATCATGGACCAGAAACACAGTTTAATTAAAATAATTCTATAGGTGATTTATTTTTGTGGCCTGGAATGCAGACCCTGCCTTTCCTCTGCTCCTAAAATAGACTCCATCAGGGCTGCTGAGCTAGCAATGCTCCCTGCAAGAAGTGAGAGCATCTACATTCAGTTTCCAAGATGGAACAGAACTGGATTCATTGTTGAGCAAATATCCTCTCTATAATAATAAACAATAAACACTACCAAGGACACAGACAGATTTAGATACTAAGTCAAATTAAACAAATAAGAAAATGTGTTCAATTTTTCAACTAAATTTAAAATAAAAGTGGGCTACTAGACAACATAGGTAGAAGCCAGACTGATTACTTCTAAAATCCTTCTTTAAGAAGGGCCAGTGATGACCAAGAATCAAGCCTTTGAGTATGCATGCGTGGTAGGCTAAATAATGGCCCCCAAAGATGTCCATGTTATCTTATATGGCAAAAGGGACTTCGCAGATGTGGCTAGGGATCTTCAGATGGGGACTTGTAAGAGGAAGACAGTAGTAGGAAATGTGACCATAGAACCAACCGTTGGAGTTATGTGGCCATAAGCTGAGGAATGCAGGCAAGTTGGAAAAGACAAGGAATGGATTCTCCCCTGGAGCCTCTAGAACAAACCAACCATGCTGACATCTTGATTTTAGCCCTGTAAGACTCATTTCGAATTTCTGACCTCCAGAACTGTAAGGGAATAATTTTTTGTTGTTTTAAGTCACTAAATTTTGCGATAATTTTTTTTATAGGAGCGATAGGAAACTAAACACCGTGTAAGTACTCCAGAGAAATGTAGAGATGGGCCGTTGCGATAAGTCTTGGGTGGCTCTAGCCCAGAAAAAGTGGATTTGATGTCCTTTGGTGTATTAAGCAAGAAGGATCAGTTTAAGGTAAGGTAGAATAATATTTCTACTTTGTTGCTTGGAGGAATGAAGACTGGGTTAGAAAATGGTGGATTTATTTTTTTCTCTGTGATAAACTTGTTACCTACAAGCCTCTGCAACTTCTATCATGGCTGCTAAATATTACAGCAAACATCTGAAATACCATTCCTTTATAAAAAGAAATAAAAATTCTTCCCTTTTCATAAATGTGATCACTCAGACCGGATGATATGTGATTTAATAATGCTAAACCAAATTTTGGATTATTCTATGTAACTGTATTTATACTGATAGATTACCTCAGGAAGTTATAGGAACTGGGCACTGTTTCATTTCAACTTATGAGTATATTCAGAGTAGAGAAATATTTGAACTTAAATAGTTTGTCGGTAGTCTAAGTCTGTGTTAGCTTTATAATAGCTGTTAAGCTTGTGTTCATATTTTACAGGGAAAAAAATCACCTTTTTCTTTACAAGTCTTCTTCAGTCTGAGAAACATTATACAAAGTTGGATGCATTTAGATTTTGTGTTACTATATCTCACAGTAATATATAAAACCATTAGGAAATAGATTGTATATATCTGTTGGGCTGTTGCCTTAACAATCATTTTGTTGCGATTCTTCTGCTTTTGAAAATGTTTGAATGTTTTATTTTATGGTGTCAATTAATATTTCATGGTCTGAATAATAAAAATAGTAGATATACAGGAAAGGTAAAAGGTTAAGTAAATTTGTTGCACAGGCCTCTGTATTTACAACATAAAGATTATGTTGTGGTTATTAATGAATATTATAAATATTAATTTTTGACCCAATAGATTTACTTAATTGTGCTCATGCAGAACCTGTACATAGACCAAGAGGCAGTTATTCAAATAGAACAAGGGGATTCTGTGTGTTTTAAAGTCAAGAAAGGTGTGCGTCAGGGTTGTATCCTTTCACTGTACTTATTCAATCTGTATGCTGAACAAATAATCTGAGAAACTGGACTATATGAAAAAGAACAGGGCATCAAGTTTGAAGGAAGACTCATTAACAACATGAGATAAGCAAATGACACAACCTTGCTTGCTGAAAGTGAAGAGGACTTGAAGGACTTATTGATGAAGATCAAAGACCACAGTCTTCAGTCTGGATTACACGTCAACATAAAGAAAACAAAAGTCCTCACAACTGCCCCAATAAACAACATCATGATAAATGGAGAAAAGATTGACATAGTCAACAATTTCATTGTACTTGGATCCACAATCAACGCCCATGGAAGCAGCAGTCAAGAAATCAAACAACATATTGCATTAGGCTAATCTGCTACAAAGGTCCTCTTTGAAGTGTTGAAAAGCAAAGATTTCACTTTGGGAACTAAGGTGAGCCTGACCCAAGCCATAATATTTTAAGTTGCCTCATATACATGCAAAAGCTTGACAATGAATAAGGAAGATAGAAGAAGAATTGATGCTTTTGAATTATGGTGTTGGTGAAGAATATTGAATATACCATGGATTGCCAGAAGAAAGAACAAATCTATCTTGGAAGAAGTGCAGCTAGAAGTACAGCATAGAATACATATGTTTCCTATTAAGGCATAAGAGGCAAAATGCATTAAAATTGACTTTCTGGAGAAAACATTCACACATACATGCAGACAGACAGACAGAGTCTTTTAAAGTATGAATTTCATGATAATACTTAGATTTCAAGTGTTAAATTTATTAAAATTCCTTGCATAAATTCTTCATAGTGTCATATTTTAATAGTAATTGCCATTTCTACTTTTACTAGTCTTATTTGAAACATTCCTACCGCTACCATTATAAAGAGTCATTTCCTAATAATATAATAAAATATAATAGGAGCTTGGAGAAAGGTGTGGGTGGTGTGAACATGCCAGTTCCCTTCTTTCTATAAAGCTCCAAAATATGACTTTCCCTCTACAAATTCTTTGGATAAAGTTGAGATGCAACTTTGTTTTTCTTTAGGTGCTGCAGATTGGAAATTTATTTCTAGACAGGTATTTATCTCAATCAAACTCTCTATGAAAAGTATTTATAGCTCTTATAGAATTCAATATATAATGATTCTGATACTAGATGTATAAATTAATATTTCTTACCTCAGCACAGGAATCACACTCAGATATAGTAAGGTATTGAGTGTGATAGTTTTAATCTCAAGCCATGACTTTTTATCAAACTATACTTTCTGCAGCAATCTGAAAATGTCTATAAATATATAACACATATATATTTATATATGTATTAATCAGTTGGTCTATAGGTATTTGAGAGTTTCTTACATGGTAGTCACCCATGATAAAGAGGATCCCTACCTCCAGGGGGAGGCCTGGGTGATGCAAATCGTTAACATGCTCTGCTGCTAACTGAGAGGTTGGAGGTTTGAGTCCACTCAGAGTTACCTCAGAAGAAAGGGCTGGTGACATACTTTTGAAAAATCAGCCATTGAAAACCCTAGGAAGCACAGCTCTACTCTGAACACATGAAGCTGCCATGAATAGGAGTCAACTTGACAGCAACTGATTTACCTCCAGGGAGCTGATGTTCTAATCGGGACAGATGGACATAATGATGAAAAAGAACAAACGTGATAACTTCAGGTATTGATAGATGCTGTAGAGAAGCCAAATATGATGATGTAAACAGTGATTGTCGGGAGGCAGGGATCACTGCTGGTGAGGGGTCAGTGAATACTTTCTGAGTAAGTGAAGATCTGAGCTGGGATGTCAATGGAGAGAAAAATATGGACATCTAAAAGTCTGGGTGAAGTATGTTCCAAGCAGAAGGACTAGCAATTGTATAGGCCATGCAATGGGAAAGAGATGCCAATGTTATGTATTAAAGTATTAGAGAGCAATGAAGTTGAAGAAGTAGGCAGGGGCCACATTATATGAAGTCTTTTAAGTCATGGTATAGAGTTTAGACTCTAAGTGTATTGGGAAGCTATTGGAGCTTTTTAAGTAGGTGAGTAATATAATCTTATTTTCACTTTAGGAAGATGACTCTAGTAAGATTCCTTTATTATTTGTTCCTCACATTCACTAGTTTGCCAAGGCCAGTTAATTTGATCTCTGTCATCTCCCTTTCATCCATCTACTCCTCTCCATTCCTGCTGTCACTTTTTCAGTTCAGGTCTTTTTTTATTTTCTTGAGCTATTACTATGGCTACTGACTTGTCTTCCTGTCTCCAGTCTCTTTCCTTTCCCATCAATTCTTATTTCTATTATCAGATTCCTTCAACTTAAAAACTCATCAGCCTCCCATTGCTTGCATATTGAGATCCTGCATCCATATGTAGAGGGGTTCCAGAAGGAATTACTGTGTTTGTACCTGACATATCTGGAGGCCTGTCAGTGTGAGTCTACCATTGTTGTATATTTATTTGAGGAACTGAGGCTCTTGAAAGAAAGACTCACTTTTAAAAAGCGAGCCTCAGTTCACTATCTTGGTCCAAAGATAGGAGTCAATATTGGAGAGGAGGGCTGATTTTGAATGTAGCATTTCCATGCCACTCAGGTTTCCCTTTGGCCCAGCCTCATGGACTCAAGACAGATTTCTAGAAGGAGGTGGATGTTATAGAAGAAATTCTTACAGAAAATGAAAAACTCAATGCAGCAATACGTCATGGACTCATAAAAGCTACTCTCTTATTTAGAAAACCTATGGATTCCAAAGATGAATCCTGGTAACAAAAGTGAGATTACTAAGCACTCTAAAAGATTAAACAATGTGGTCCCCCCACTATTTAATGGAAAAACCACCAGCATCCATTTAGCTTCTATTGGAATGATCCTAATAGTTTAAGTTTTAACTACCAGATACAATACCACACACACAAAAAAGAAAGAAACCCATTGCCATTGAGTCATTTCTGACTCATAGCAACTCTATAGAACAGAGTAGAACTGCTCCATACTGTCTCCAGGGAATGCCTGGTGGATTTGAACCACTGACTCTTTGGTTAGCAGTCAAGCTCTTACCCACTACATTACCAGGGTTCCTACCAGATACAAGCTTTATTCAAATTTGGGCCAGTCTTGTACAAATCAGTGGGTTATTCAGGGCACTGTTTGGCTATTAGTGGAACTCATCACAGACAGGCCTGTAGATAAGTGGGTGATATCAGTGTAGAACACTTCATGCTGCGGGTTTATATTACAGCAATTAATCCTGCATCTGGGAGGGAACACAAACTTAGGCCTTCAAATCATCTCTCACTCAGAATCATTCCTCATTTAGCTCATTTAACAAGCCTTGCTGCAGCCTGAAAATAAAGGATCACAGATGAAAGTTGCCACATTCTGTTGAGAAAGGGCAATTATCCTTTATCTGGTTTCTAACTTTCCTTGTAAGCATGCCAACATATAAAGTGTTGGTTTGAGTGTAAGGCTGCTAGAATTAATTTTTTCTCACTCCATGAGTCAAGCATGTCCTCAGAGAAGGCAGTGTACCTTCCAAGCATTACCTGTCAATGGCTGTGTCTCCATGACAACCAGTAACCATTTTAGAAGGGAACAAAATGGTTGAATCACTGGACCGATGGCCTATCTGTGTGATCACACTGAAGTGATCGCTTGTTTTCAATGTTAAAGAAAGATAGCTTTAATGTTTTCCTTTGGGATGTTAGTTTCCAAGTATGGCAAGATGAGGGTTCTGTCTTTTGGGGAAATGGTGTGGCACAGTGACACCCTGGGTTAAGAACACGGGATTTTAATCAAAACAAAGGTCTTGACTCTGCCAGTTACTAATCACCTACTTCATCTCATTGAGATTCCATTTTGTTATCTTCAAGATGGGAATAATAAATAATTTTTGCCTAAAAGAATCATTGTCATTGTCCAGTGAGTGCTTTGTAAACTAGGAAGCACAGCATTTTTGTTATTATTATATTGGAAAGTGATACCATGGCAGAAAGTATGGCCAAAGATTGATGAAATCTGGATTCTAATCTTGACTCTGCTACGAATTTTCTCAGTACTCACCAACAATCTATGTGCTCTGGGGCTCAATCTCTCTCTTAACTATTGAACAGGATTGTTGAGAGGTGGAAGAGGCAGATTCATTCTTAAGATTCCTCTCAGCAATTCTTAGAACCCAGGTGCTAAGCCTGAAGCAGATCTGAGTTAAGGCTGTCTTTATCACTGAGGAGAGAAAGCTGTGTGGAAGTTGGGATGGTAGCAGAGCCTCAGTTTCCTGATCTATGAAAATGATTGAAGCTAAACCAGACCACTGAAATCACTGAACTTTAAAACCACCGCAATTTAAAAGACCTCTATTGATAAAAATAAATATTTCATCTTCTACTTTAATGCTATTTTGATATTTAAAAAAAGTTATGTAATTAAAATCAACCAAAAACCAAACCAAACTCATTGCCATCGAGTCGATTCCTACTCATAGCGACCTTATAGAACTTCCCCATAGGTTTCTAAGGAGTGGCCGACCTTTTGGTTTGCAGCTGTGGCCGTTAACCACTGTGCCAACAGGGCTCCAACTAGCAACAAAGTGCTTTGTAATTTTAGAATCTGCTTTTTCAAAACTAAGTTCCAACCACTCCCTCCTCTTCCTCATCAAAGTCAAATAAGACTATAGACCCTGCCCACCCTGCACCCTCACCATACCCCAGAAAATTGAATAGATAATCTCTAAGACTCACTGGAAGAGACTTGGTGGAGCAGTGTTTAAGAGCTTGGCTGCTAACCAAAAGGTTGGTGGTTTGAAGCCACCAGCTGCTCTATGGCAGAAAGATGTGGTACTCTGCTTCTGTAAAGATTATGGCCTTGGAAACCCTATAGGGCAGCTCTACTCTGTCCTATAGGGTCACTATGAGTTGGAATCAACTTGATGGCAACTGTTTTTAGCAGGCTTACTGGAGAATTCTATGACTTACTTTTGAAATTTAAGTAGTTTTCCCTTGCATTAGTTCTTCTGTACCATTAGCTGAATCTGTACCAAGTGTGAGGCTGGCCTTCCCTTGAAGGACTTTTAACAATGTAATTGTCAAGGTGATGGACTTATCAATAGATGAAGGGAGATAAACTATATTTTGAAGGATTCTGATGATTATTAAGTAAATCATAAATAATAAACATTACACTCATTTTTGTTTAAATTTGGCAAAATAAAGCAATAGAAGCAAGTTTGAAAAGTGCCAGTCTAGGAAATATGCAGCCAGGTTATGATTATTAAATGGTGAGCAATGGAAAGCAAGGAATGGAAAGAAACAGTAGTTTGCTGAATCCTCCTTCTCCTCTGTCCCAGAATACCACTGGGCTTAATCACCTTGTCACAGGTTACTTAAGTCCAGGCTTTGTGATTGAGATGGAGTGGGCAAAAGTCATCAAAGTAGTGGGAAGTGGGGAACTTGGTAGACTAGAAAGAGTTTTCTGATTACAGTTAGATTTTTCTAAGGTTGATTATCAACACCTCAGGGTAAATTCAATGAGAAAATCTCTCATTTCTCAAAGGAAATGTTTAAGATCAAATTATCTTAGAATAACTTGTTAATTTACATATGTATGGCATTAGTGAGCTGAAATGGAGTGGTATTGGCCATTTTGAATCAGACAATCATATGATCTACTACGCCAGGAATGACAAAAGTGAAGAGGAATGGCGTCGCATTCATCGTTAGAAAGACACTTCAAAATCTATTCTGAAGTACAACGCTGTCAGTAACAGGATAATATCCGCACACCTACAAGAAAGACGAGTTAATACAACTATTATTCAAATTTATACACCAACCACTAAGGCCAAAGATGAAGAAATTGAAGATTTTTACTAACTTCTGTAGTCTGAAATTCATCAAACATGCAATCAAGATGTATTGATAATTACTGTTGATTGGAATGTGGAAGTTTGAAATGAAGAAGTATTGATAGTTGGAAAATATGGCCTTGGTGATAGAAATGATGCAGGAGATCGCCTGATAGCAAGACCAACGACTTCTTCATTGCAAATACCTTTTTTCAACAATGTAAATGGTGACTATGTACGTGGGCTTCACTGGATGGAAAACACAGGAATCAAAATGAATACATCTGTGGAAAGAGACAATGGAAAAGCTCAGTATTGTCAGTCAGAACAAGGCCAGGAACTGATTGCTGAACAGACCATCAGTTCATGTGTAAGTTCAAGTTGAAGTTGAAGAAAATTAAAACAAGTCCACAAGAGCCAAAGTACGATCTTGAGTATATCCCACCTGAATTTGGATACCATCTCAAGAATAGATTTGATGCACTGAACACTAATGACCAAAGACCAGATGAGTTGTGGGATGACATCAAGAACATCATACATGAAGAAAGCAAGAGGATATTAAAAAGACAAGAAAGAAAGGAAAGCCCAAAATGGATGTCAGAAGAGACTCTGAAAGTTGTTCCTGAAGGTCGAGTAGCTAATGTGAAGGAATAAATGATGAAGTAAAAGAGCTGAACGGAAGATTTCAAAGGGCGGCTTGAGAAGACAAAGTAAAGTATTATAACGACATGTGCAAATACCTGGAGTTAGAAAACCGAAAGGGAAGACCACAGTCGGCATTTCTCAAGCTGAAAGAACTGAAGAAAATATTCCAGCCTTGAGTTGCAATTCTGAGTGATTCTGTAGGCAAAATATTGAATGACACAGGAAGCATCAAAAGAAGATGGAAAGAATACACAGTCACTGTACCAAAAAGAATCGGCCGACATTCAACTGCATGAAGAGGTAGCATAGGATCCAGAACTGATGGTATTGAAGGAAGAAGTCCAAGTTGCACTGAAGGCATTAGTGAAAAAAAAGCGTCCAAAAATTGACAGAATACCAACTGAGATGTTTCAACAAATGGTTGCAGCGCTGGAGGTGCTCATTGGTCTATGCCAAGAAATTTGGAAGAGAGGTACCCGGCCAACCGACTGGAAGAGATCCATATTTGTGCCCATTCCAAAGAAAGGTGATTCAGCCTAATGTGGAAATTATTGAACAATATCATTAATGCCACACTCAGTTAAAATTCTGCCGAAGATCATTCAAAAGCGGTTGCAGCAGTCCATTAACAGGGAACTGTCAGAAATTCAAGCTGGATTCAGAAGAGGACATAGAATGAGGGATACCATTGCTGATGTCAGATGGATCCTGGCTGAAAGCAGAGAATACTAGAAAGATGTTTACCTGTTTTATTGACTATGCAAAGGCATTCGACTGTGTAAATAATAACAAATTATGGATAACATTGTGAAAGATGGGAAGTCCAGAACACTTAATTGTGCTCATGTGGAACCTATACATAGACCAAGAGGCAATCCTTCAAACAGAGTAAGGTTTAAAATTAAGAAGGGTGTGTGTCAGGGTTGCATCCTTTCACCATACTTATTCAATCTGTATGCTGAGCAAATAATCTGAGAAGCTGGGCTATATGAAGAAAAATGTGGCATCAAGATTGGTGGAACACTCATTAACAATCTGAGATATGTAGATGACCCAGCCTTGCTTGCTGAAAGTGAAGAGGACTTGAAGCACTTATTGATGAAGATCACAGACTACAGCCTTCGGTATGGATTTCACCTCAACATAAAGAAAACAAAAACCCTCACAACTGGACCAATAAGCAACATCATGATAAATAGAGAAAGCACTGAAGTTTTCAAGGATTTCATTTTACTTGGATCCATAATCAACACCCATGGAAGCAGCAGTCGAGAAATCAAAAGATGCATTGCATTGGGAAATCTGCTGCAAAAGGCCTGTATAAACTGTTAAGAAGCAAAGATGTCACTGTGAGGACTAAAGTGAGCCTGACCCAAGCCAGTAAATTTTCAATTGCCTCTTATGCATGGGAAAGCTGGACAAGGAATAAAGAAGACTGAAGAATTGACACCTTTGAATTGTGGTGTTTGTGAAGAATACTGAATTTACCATAGACTTGCCAGAAGAATGAACAAGTCAGTCTTGGAAGAAATACAGCCAGAGTGGTCCTTGGAAGTGAGGATGGCAAGACGTACTTTCGACATGTTATCAAGAGGGACCGGTCCCTGGAGAAGGACATCATGCTTAGTAAAGTAGAGGGTCAGCTTAAAAGAGGAAGACTCTCGACGAGATGGATTTACGCAGTGGCTGCAACAATGGGCTTAAACGTAACAATGAATGTGAGGATGGCGCAGGACCAGGCAGTGTTTCATTCTGTAGTACATAGGGTTGATATGGGTTGGAACAGACTAAACGGCACCTAACAACAACAACAATAACAAATTGCATCTAAATTTGATAATACTAAAAACTTTTTTGATATACTCCTATACTATATATAAAGTATGAATTATGTCTTATTGTAAATATCTAAATATTTGGTCAGGAAGAATCCTGAATTTTATGGCATTTATAATTTTCACATGTTAGAATCAAGACCATTGATTTTACATATGTTAAAATCAACACTATTGATAAGCAATTATTTACATTCTTTGTCATTATTGAGTGAAAATGCAACTTTTAAAAAGTCTTTAGAAAGTGTGTGGCACTTTCTGACGAAACAAAATGAAAGCTAGCACAAAAATTTTCAGAGATATTTTAGACAAGGCTTTTTACTATATCAGTATGTAACCTCTATCTTTAGTGAGTGCAAGGTCTAATGGGATTCAATTATGAGTGATGAGAAAGCTAAATAAAGACAATTCCAACTGACTTAAAATTACATGTGCATATAATGATATAGGTCCTTATTTTGAATACGAAGAGAGTTATATCTAATTTTTATTAATATAAATTCAGTCTCTCCCTGTCCCTTTCAAATAAATATTTAAAGAATATCAGTTTGAACAAATGCCAAATTATTAGTTGGTTCTTAAGGTTAACATGTTTCAGTTTGGATGCAAGAGTATTTTATAGAATTCATGTAACTCTGCTGATCAGGCAATTACAAAGAGGCACAGATGAGGGAGTGATTAATTCTACCTGATAGGAAAGATGGTAGTTCAGGAAACTTGTTTCATGAAGAGGAGCTCTGGTGGCACAATGGTAAAGTGCTCAGCTGCTAACCGAAAGGTCAGAGGTTTGAACCCACCCAGTGGCTCCAGGGGAGAAAGACCTGGCAACCTACTTTTATAAAGATTACAGCCTATAAAACACTATGCGACAGTTCTCCTCTGTCACATAGGGTCACTATGAGGAGGAAATTGACTTGGGGGCACCTAACAACAACAACAACATTCCATGAAGGACCAAAAGCTTGAACTGAGTTTGGGATTTTGACTGGACGTTTATTGGGCAAAGGAGAGGACCCATTACAGAGAAGGTGGTGTAGGCACAAAGTACATCTGTTGGAGTTGTGCAGTTTGTTTGGGGGAGCTGCCAGTGTTTCAGTGTGGACACAGAGATGAGGCAAGTGAGAGTCCAAGAGAGAAAAGCCTCAAAGTCTGATGAATGACAAGAGGTGGAGGAAGGAGAAGATGGGATCCAAGATAATGCTATGGTTTCAAGTGATATGCTCTCTTTGTCACTGAGAACATTTTTGTTGCCGTGTATACTTGTACTACCATGTTTTTGATCAAAATCTTGTGAAAACATCTACAAACAGGAAATCTTGTCATCGAACATTAGAAGGAAAAAAAAAGTAAGAGTACTTATAATAAATAATCATGTTAAAAAAAAATCTTTTCCTGAAAGAGAAGCACAAATCAATTTAAAAATAAACAGTAAACCTCATTTAACCTTGCGACTTTTTATGCAACGTTAGAAGGAGATACTGTTTAAAAGCATGGCAATTAATTAAATCCTGCTCTAATCCAGGCATTGTAAAATCAGTCTTTAAAGTCTTTTAGTGCTTTGCTCAAGTGCGTGCGTGTGTGTGTGTGTGTGTGTGTGTGTGTGTGTGCATGCAAGAAATGGTAGAGGGGGTTTTAGAAATATTTTTATAAGAGGGACATATCAGGCAGATATAAAATGCCTACTCTTCACAGGGTTATAAGCTTTATTGAATATGAAAATGCAATTATTTAATTGGTTAGGCTATAAAAAGCAGAAGTATGTTAACAACTGAATTCATTTGGGAAAAAAGTTTTATGCAAATATATTCTTTATGTGATGTTGAAGAAAAGTAGAGTAGAGCACATTATGCCACTGTTGTTTCTTGAACAATAATACCAGATGTAACAAGGGTTTCTTGCCCCTACTCATTTGCTGCAGAGTCATATAAACTTTACCCCTACCTCACCACAAGGAGCCCTGGTGGCACAATGGTTAAAAAGCTCAGCTGCTAACTGAAAGGTCAGCAGTTGGAACCACCAGCCGCCCTGCGGGAGAAAAGACCTGGCAATCTACTTCCATAAAGATTACGGCCTAGGAAACCCTATGAGGCAGTTCTACTCTGTCCTGTAGGGTTGCTGTGAGTTGGAATCTACTGGATGGCACATAACGATAACCACTCCCACTACACACCCACTTAAAATGTCCTCAACTGTTTCAGGAAGCCCCTGAGAGGATCTCCTTAGTGTTCCTGAATAGATCCTTTCAGTGGCCACATGCAGTTGTTAGGTGCCATTGAGTCACTGTTTGACTCATAGCGACCCCAGAGTAAATTGCCCCATAGGGTATTCTGGGCTGTAATCTTCATGGGAGCAGATCACTAGGTCTTTCTCCCATGGAGCTGCTGGGTGGTTTCTTACCTCCAACTTTTCAGTTACCAGCTGAGTGTTTAACCATTGCACCATCAGGGCACCTTCAGTCGCTACATAGATCCATTCTTTTCCTTCCTCTCTTGGTCCATGTTTCTTTGGAGCCGTCACCTAAGAAGATTTAGGAATGTGTGTTGCTCTGTCTCTGCTTCTTGCGTTGCCTCCTACTGCTTCCTGTTAACCACCTCTGGAGTCTCACTGTGCCAAGATCTCATTGACTGAGCTGCTGTTTTAAAGGGCGGGGGGGATACCTCAAACAAACATACATACATCTTTGTGCCATGCCCTGTCAACGAAACCCCAAATGCATGTCAATTGCATCCCCAAAGTCTCACTGAGATCTTGGGCAAACTATTATTTCAGCATCTGCTTGCAGCATCTCTCTTCTCGGGCTTAACTAGGAGTTCGCGAGGGTTGGCCTGGTAGTTGTCAGTCTATTCAATGCAAACTTATGTTTGATGCTGAACTTTTTCTTGTCTTTGAATTTTACAAATAATTGATTTTAAACTTTGTAATGATTGAATAGGTAGGTAGGACAGATATTATTATCACAATTTATAGACCAGAAAGGTGAAACTTAGAAAATTGTACTTCCTCAGCAATTCATGTTTGAGTGCAGATCCAGTGCAGTACACCCAGCTGGTTCCACAAAAACAGAGCTAGGTTATGTATCAAATCACAGCTCCTAATACTTCGCAACTGCAGTCAATTATAGACCAACATCCTGCCCCTTAACCCTTTGGTGACCCTATTATTTTCTGCTTTGAATGTTTTTTTTTTTTTAATAGCATGCGTTTTCGTTAATGGAAGTATGCTGAGTCATGGGGTGTGTTTAAATTTTTGGTTGGTAATATAGATTTTGAGAAATATCATTTGGGACTACATAGTTGCCACTGAACTTTTTGCGTTCTCAAGCCTGCTGACCAATGGATGAACATGTGTCCCAATGAACCTTGGTTGCTGAAAACATGGTGGGGCATCTTCCATTAGGTTACATGCAGAATCTCTGGTTTTCCAAATATAACACACACACACACACACACAAAACCAACCCCACCAGGGCTCCCTAACTATCACACAGGAAACCATAAATATGCTTGCAAGGATTATCTAGGGGTACAAAAGCCAACAGAGACATGATTTTTACCCAGTCATACTTCCTGGTTGCACTACCTTACTTGCAAGCCTTATACTCCAGGTACTTTGCTTCAACTAACATTTCTTTTGCCTTAACACAAGTCCCCGCTAAAGGGTAGCAAATACTTTCAGCAGGAAACGTATACTTCCAAAGAACTCCAGAGGCATAAAAAGTGGTTTGGGTACCGTATTCCATGGGTCACCAAAGGGTATTAACCCAGAGCAGGTTTCCCTCATATCTCATAGGCACCTCATCAAAGCCATGATTCCTCTTCCCAGAAAAATACACATTAGTGCATGGACCTGTGCACACACACACTTCAGATGCTTTACTCGTAGTTACAGGAGGTTTTAACCATTTCCTGAAACTCAGAATCCTATTTAAAGGGACATCTGTTTTAGGTGTGATCTTGTCCTCCAAGGCCAGTTTTAGAAAAGAAATTTTACTGTGTTTATTTTAGTGCTAGGGCTTGCATGTTTTTTTTGATTTCAAAATACTTTACCCAAAGCATGCACATGTTTTCTTCAATTTTGTTAAAAAATTATGCTGAAAAGTGATTAGGTCTGCACAGTAACGGAGAGATTTAATTGAAACACTCAAGAGTTCTATTTTTCTGGGAGTTGTCTTAAATTATGTTTTTCTTTTTTAAATGATATTTACAGTAATGAATTGAACTGTCAAATAATACCTATATATCTGAGAGATATATATGTATATATATATATATATATATAGTGTGTGTGTGTGTGTGTGTGTGTATGAGGGATATTAGAAATATTCTTTTAAGAGAAACTTATCAGGTAGATAAAACATACATAATAGGATTATAAGCTTTATTGTATATGAACATACACTTATTTAATTGGTTAGACTATAGATGGATGGAGGCCTGGTGCACAGTGGTTAAGAGCTATGGCTGCTAACCAAAAGGTTGGCAGCTTGAATCCACCAGCCACCCCTTGGAAACTCTATGGGGCAAATCTACTCTGTCCTATAGAGTCGCTATAAAGTATGTGAACAAGTGAATTTATTTAGAAAAAAAATTTTATGCAAAAGACACCAACTATATGACACACATAATGACTTCTTCAAATTTATTTAGAGCAGATTTGAGCAAACACTTATTGAGCAAACACTTAATAAATTTTTTAAAAATAACTAAAAGGTATGCCTGCATGACAAAATAACTTATCCTTTTGGTTAATTGGGTGATTAACTGACTAGTGTCTGATCAGTATCAATAACATGTGTGAACATTGCCAAGGATGGTAGCAGAGGGAGAGGCTTGCACTCAATGCTTTTCAACCTTGACTGTACTTTTGAATCATAGGGGAATCCTTTAAAGAAATCCTTTATGCTGTGGCCCCAGTCTCAGGGATTTTGATTTAACTAGTATAGAGGGTAGCCCAAGCAATGGGAATTTTTTTTAAAGCTTCTCAAATAATCTCAATTTGCATTTAAGGTTAACAACCCCTGCTCCAATGCATTTGTTTCCCTCCAAATGGGACAATTCTTGAAAAGTGCAAGACAGAGCATCCTTATTATTAAACTGGGACAAATTCAAGATTTTTATTTTTATTTTTGAGGGGGAGAGCAGTATTAAAAAAGATTACAGTTAAAGATTAAAATAATACATTCAGCCCACCCCTCTGTAATTCAATCTTTTTTTCTTCTTATAATTCACAGAATAAATTGAGTTGATAAACATGCAGATATATGCTGATTACATAGTCTATGTCATCAACCTTTCCCCTATCCCTGATGAATCGTAATCGATGATTGTATTTAATCAGAATCATTAAATGCAATAGCTCTAAGCCTCTCCAGTGCTGTGTGATACACTTCTTTATTCTTAGCATGTCATAAAATGTCTTAATTACCTGGCTACATTTTTCAATCACAATTTAATAAACCCAACTGAAACAACAACAAGAAAACCAAGCTGAATCCTCGTCACAGAGAACTCTCACTTCCCTTGTACCGTACCTAGAGTTATTTAGGGAGTTGGAATAGTAGGGTATGGGAGGGAAGAGAAGAATCACAGTGCTGTAAACAATCCAAGGAATATGGGGCCAGATTAATTTTTTTAATTCATATTTATAATGACATCTTTATTAGAAACCCCTTCACCCTCCATCCCCTGCTCTGGAGAAGAAAAAATAAGCAATTTGAAGACAATGTTTAATTACCTAAGGAGAGAAAGAGTAAAATTAAAAGGGCGATTTCAGGGCTAATTTCTCTTAGATGACCCTGTGTCTGTTCTCTCCACTCCTGCATTTAGCCCACACAAATAACTGGCAGATCTGTACCTGGAAGAAAGTGAGCAAAGAACTGTCTCTGGAGAAGCTTGACCTTTTTCAAAGTAGATGATTAGACCTGAGACGGAGTGGATGGGAAAGAATGCAAATACGTCTTGGTCTTTCATTATTTAACTTCATTCCTTACCCCACTTGTCCTGTTAAAAACAAAAAACAGTTGTCGTTGGGTCGATTCTGACTCATGGCAACCCTATGTGGCAGAGTAGAACTGTTCTCCACAGTGTTTTTTATGGTCCATTTTTCGGAAGTAGATCATCTTTCTTCTGAGGCACCTCTGTGTGGACTGGAACCACCAAACTTTTAGTTAGCAGCCAGGAACTTCCTTGTCTATATAGTTCCTCATAATGGTTGTTTAACAACTAAAACTTTTTCTTAGGCAATAGATATCTCACCCCCTACCCCCCCAAAAAAAGTGGTATAAATCCTTACAAAACTGACAGAAATGATTAAAAGAGTAAAAATATTAAAAAGCTAAAATTATCAGTGTAATAATTATACAAATGCATCAAAACCTACCATAAACACCAATAACTATATCTTAATAATAAGAACAAATATTTATTGAGCAGTTTGTGTATGCTAAGTGAATTTCTAATTTATATGGATTAATTTATTTAAATCTCACACAACCCTGCGTGGTAGGAGCTATTATTATCTCCGCTGTACAAATGTGGAAATTAAGACCCAAAGAGGGAAGTTACTAGTCCAAGGTTGGAGCCAGGATTTGAACTCAGACATTCAGGTTCCAGAATCCACCTTGTTAGCCACTACACAATATTACCTATATATATAAGATGATTTGAACCAAACTGGGAAAAAAATGCAGAATCTATATTCCTGGGAAGAGTGGCTTGTTATGGCAGGAAGATAAGTGGAGAAACCTCAGGAAAATCTCATTAATATCCCCCTATCAGAAGAGCATTATGGATTGGGACTGCCGGGAAAAATATGAAAACGCCTCCCCTCCCCTTGGTAAACAGGATTGAAGGCTGAACCTGGAACAATAACCAGTCCTGTGGTAGTAAAAAGCAAGAAAACACAAGAGTAATTTTCTATATGTTTGAAATTTATCATAACTTTTTTTTAATGAGAAAAGTTCAATGGAAGAAGTGATTGGTAGCTAAGAGCTTGCTTTTGGAATGAGTATACCTTTTACAACTGATACACTCTAAGTATTATCTTTATATCTTGATATATGATTGATATCATGGACTGATAAAATGAAACATCAACATCTCTATATCAAAGGCAGGCTTTTAGGAAATTTCTTGGCATTTGTCTAAAAAATGCCTTAAAAAAAGAATAGTTTAGGGGTTGTTTATTCAAAGTACCATAGAGGCAGTGTTCCCCATTACTAAGACCAGAGCTGATCACCTTGAATGAGTTACAGTGGATCTCAGATATCATAGGCCTGCTTCAAGGATTAAGAGCTGTAAGGTATGCTGGATATATAATAAACAGTAAACAACAAAATTATCCTATAGCCATTCAGTATACTGGCAAAAGAAACATGTCACTCAAAATGCTGGGAGAAAAAAATCAAGCTGGCTTCAATATCTCTCAGGGACATTAGATACCGGAAGTCAACCAAACAATGCATGAAGAGTCATAAGGGTAAACTAATGTGACCCCAATATTTCATATCAGCCACGTTTTCATTCGTGCGTGAAGGTAACCTAAAAATAAACTCAGAAATACAAACAATCCAAAAATAGATTACTCATGTGTTCTCTATAAGAAACGTACCTGAACAAGGAATCATTCACCAAAATAAAGCAGCTTGTTTTGTCTAATGCTTTCTATGTTGTATTCGCTGTTGCCCGATACTGGCATTGCCCTATTTGTTGTCTTTATATTTGTATGCTCCTGGTTTCTTTCCTCCACCCTTTTATATTCAAGCCATGAACTGTTTGGATGTTATCTCTTGGATGCAATATATGATTGGGACGTTTTGTTTCTTTTCCCTCTAATCAATTTAAGAGTTAGTTTCTTTTTAAAAACTGGCTTTAACTCACCTTCATTTTAATGACATATATTTGGACTAAATTCTCTTCTATGAGTGTTTATTTATTTATGGTCCTATTTTTGGCATTCTGTGTTGTTTCTTTTCTGTTGATATATGAAATCTGTTTCTTTTGTGCTCCCTGCCCCCCACCTCATCTCCTCCATCACATCTCAGTAACTTGAAGTTCTGTTCATACTGCAGCATATTTTGGCATCTACTTGTGGCTATCTCCATTAATTTAAATATTCTCATTCTGCAGCTTCAGAAATGAAATGATATATATTGACTCTCTCTTATAAAAGATGAGAAATTAGCAAATCTCTATTTTCTTTTTCACTCACCATTTTTGTTAGCACATCATTAATTTATTTTGTCTTTATATCATGTAGCTTTTATTTAAATAATTATAACAACTGCATTCTCATTTGTAGATACGAATATCACCTCAGTAATTAGAACTTGACATACTAAGTAGATTAAAAAAATAAAACAAATTTGAACAATTATAATAAATATAATTCATTAATAGAATGTACCATACTCACTGTTGTGTGCCATTGAGTCGATTCCGACTCATAGCGACCCTACAGGACAGAGTAGAACTGCCCCATAGGGTTTTCTAGGCTGTAATCTTTATGGGAGCAGATCACCAGGTCATTTCTTCCTCAGACCGGCTGGTGGGTTTGAACCACTGACCTGACAGTTAGCAGCTGAGCAATTAACCATTGTGCCACCAGGGCTCCTTTGTGCCATACTTAGTGCCTTTTAAACAGAAACTAAACTGTTTTAAGTGCTATGAAACATTTACAAAAATGATTGTGTATTAAGCTACAAGGAAAACTTTAATAAACATTTTAAATTGAAAACAGCCCAATTACTGTATTTTTACTCAAATAATGTGTGCCTTCTATGTTTGTTTGCCAACTGCTCCCTCCCCCCCAAGCTATTTTCAGAAGTGCTACTGTGCTAATTCTTTTACATGTTGCTGTGAAAAAAATTAGCATAGCGTGCTTAAGAAAATACCTTGCAGTGCGGAGGGAGTGGTTGGCAAATGTAGGAGTTGTGTGTTATTTGCATAAAAATATGGTATATCTTCTGATTATAGTGCAATAAAATTAGACATCTATAACAGAAAAAGAAAGAAACAACTAAAAGTATTTTCCAACGTTTGGTAAGTAAAATAAAAAAATAAATAAAAACAAACAAAAACTTCTCCAAACAACTCTCAGGTGAAATAGAAAAACAAAGGAAATTATGACCATCTAGAAATTAATGAGAATGAGAGCACTATTTATCAAAACACATAGGATTTGAGCAAAGCTACATTCAGAGAAAATATTTAGAACTTTGGACACTTTCAATACATGAAAAGGTAATGAAAAATAATGAGTTTAAGCACTGGAATCTAGAAGTTAAAGAAAACAAAATAAATCTAAGGAAACTAAAAGCCTGTGAATTAAAATTAAAGAAAGTAGAAGAAAATATTAAGTAAAACAAGAAGTTGACTTTCTTCCTTAACTAGAAAAAAAGTAAAAGTGATAAACAATAAAATTAATAAGCAAGTCACAGATCTCGTTTAAAGAAACTTTAAATATCATTGATAAGCAATTAGCTATGTTAATCAACGTTAGAGAAAATATCCCCACAAATATACAAATGAGTAAGGAAAAATAACTATAGGCAAAGATGAAGTAATAAGATTTATGAGATTAATTTTTCAATAGAATAATAACTTTGTAAATATTAATAAAACATACAAAGATGTAGAGAAAGAAAAAAATACCCGGAAAGTTCAAGAAAAGACAGAAATTACAAATATGTCAATATACACAGAAAATTGGGAAAATTGTCCAGAACTGCACCTGAGAAACTCCAGTACCTCTGCTTGACCATGATAATGCAAAAAAGATAACTACTGCCCCATTTCAACCTCACTTGGGAATCTTGAACGTAAAAAAATCTTACAATATTATCAGAAAAAAGGCAGTATATTAGAAGAATATACACCATTACCAGATGTCTTCATGTTAGAAATTAAACTGTGACTCAATATGAGGAAGTGCTCTGTGGAACTGAAAAGCTGACATTTTGAACTCACCCAACCATTCCGTGGGAGAAAGACCTGGTGATTTGCTTCTGTAAAGACTGCAGTCAGAAAACCCTATGGGGCAGTTCTACTCTATCACATGGGGTCACTATGAGTTGAAAGTGACTTAATGGCATATAACAACAACAAAAACTACTACAACTCACTCTAATAAGAGGTGCAAACAGGAAGGATTATTTTTATAGGTACTCAAAAAGCAGTTGATAAGATTCAGTGTCTATTCCTACTAAGAACTCTTGTTAACCTAAGAATAGAAGGAAACTCCCTTAGTAGACTAATGAGCTTCAGAAACCAGCAGGAAACATACTTAACAGTGGGCCTTGAAAGAGATTTTCTTTAAAAAGACAAATTGGAATCCAGCTTACTAGTAAAATGGCCTAAATCCTTAGGGAATAAAAAGTCAAGAGAGAGCACCAGAATCCGTGTCTAGGGAAGGAGCAGAGGGACCTGTAGGAGTTTGGATCAGATGAATATTTTCGGTGGCTAGTTTTTGAGAAGAGACTAGAAGAAAACTTTTCGGAGAGTATTTTAAATACTAGCAAACCTCTGCAATCCAGAATGACAACAGTGGCAGCATCGCTCTGATTCTCAATAGGTAACTCTCCAAATTCCTTAGCTCAAAATAATCACTGCCTGAAATCCCACTGCCTGGAAACCGTTTGAAGTTAACACACATGTATATATATCCCTGGGTGGCTCAAGAGTGACTCTTGATCACTGACACATCAGTGACGAGTCTTTCAATAGATTTCATATCAATGATTTCATATCACATTAAGATAAGGAGATAGTAGAAGATAGTATTTATTGAGTGCTTCACCATGTGCCAGGCACATATCTTATACATATTATCTCATTTAGTCTTCACAATCACCACCCATTTGTTAGTTTGTTATACTGTGGTTGTTTGCATGTTGCTATGATGCTGGAAACTCTGCTACTTGTATCTCAAATACCAGCAGAATCACCCATGGTGGATAGGTTTCAGCAGAGTTTCCAGACTAAGACATACTAGGAAGAAAGGCTTGGTGGTCTGCTTCCAAAAATTAGTCAGTGAAAATTCTATGGATCACTACAGAACATTGCTTGATACAGTGCTGGAAGATGAGCTCTCTAGGTTGGAAGGCACTCAAAATACACAGTGGCTGCAACAATGGAGCTGAGTATACCAACAATTATAGAGATGGCACAGGACTGGGCAAGGCTTTGTTGTGTTGTACATGGGATTGCCATGAGTCAGAGCTGACTCAATAGCAACTAACAACAATCCTCACAATATCCATATTGCATATGGTGAAACAAAGGCATAGTGATGAGATACAACTTGCCCAAAGTCACACAGTAGTAAGTAGTGGAGCTGAGATTCCAAACCAAGCAGATAAGGGCCAGAGCTGCTGTCCTGAACCACTGTACACACTGCCCTGCTCTTCATTGGGTAGAAATTCTATGTGGGGCTTTCTGACCTTGCAACTGAATTTATTATTATTATTATTTTTTTTTTTTACTAAGACCTACCTATGTGCAAGGCATGGTGAAGTCTCTGAGCTGATAAAGGCATAAATATGTCACTTTTCTTGCCTTCAGAACATTGATTCTCTAGTAAAGGAGGCATTCATATAAATAATCAATTACATGTCAAGACTGGAAGAAGGGTGTCTGGCTGTGATAGTGGTTGGGCCAGAGCTTCTCAGATTACAGTTTGAGGATGTAGAGGACCTTCTTTGGAGTATCCATTCTTTTCAAACTCCTGATTTTCCCTGTAAGGGCCCAAATCTATGGTAATATTCTCTCAAGTATGTGGTGAATTCTGTATTTTTAATCTGGTTTAAGTGCATGTCTTAAAAAAGACAGAAGAGCTTTTTTTTTTTTCTCCCCCAGATATTTTATTACTTATATTGCCAAGGGAAAGATTTTGAGAGAAATTTATAAATCAATCAATAACCAAGTAACATGCAACTCCTGACCCTTTCCTCTTTTAAATAATGCAGTGAGTTTTATCATAATAGAAAGAAAGACTTCTTAATATATTCTCTAATTTGGATAATCCACTGGGAAAACAACCTTGACACTCATAGATAGGAGAGTGAGAGAAACCAGTGCTGCTAGAACTGCCCTTTTAGCTGTCAGCACATTTTAATGAAATGCCAGTCTTTTCATGGCAAATCCTGAAGGAAACCTCTGGGTACTGATTGATGAAATGATTTCACTCCCAGATGGAGTCTAAACTAAAATAAAGTGTCTCCTATTTTGCAGAGCACAGCACTCTAAAAGTTCACAAGGTAAGACATACTTTCAGTATGTATAAACTGTGGACTATATTCAAAAATAAAATTTTTAATTACGTTTGACATGTCAGGCCCAGTGCTGTCATCTTGTAGGAGAGTAACATCTGTTTTGACATATCCAGCAGTAGAGACTTTAAATCAGTTTCCACGTTGCTTAGCCACTAGCTAATCAGAATGGATGCCCCATTCTTCTTACCAACTCATTCATAGGGAAGAAAGAAAAGATTTGCAGAGAAGTAAGTCTGGGCTGAAATGATATGATGAATTTAAAAGGAAAACAAATCTAAACTCCTTTCAATATATTGTATCTCAGTTTTAACTCAATGAAAAATTAAAACATGTTCATTTAACTCCTAAATGCACAGGTTTTTTCTTACCTCTGATACATGCTTTTTACTTCCACTTGAAACTAATAGAACATTAAAGCATATTTTACTTCTCAAACAAAGCATTTGGTTTGACTTCAAGTTCAAGGTTTTAGTTGAAGAAAGCTGACTTTCTATTTTCAATAAGAAGCATTTCAGCCATATGAAAACGGCTGAAATAGATTTTTTATGTTTTGTGTTTCAAATTGCAGGCTTTTGGAAGGTATCATGATTTATTGTTTCTCTGATGGTTGTATAGTCTTAACATCTCTTGACTCATCTTGTACATTAGACTTAAAAGCATAGTCAATGAAGCAGCTCTCTATAGGAATCATAACTTCCGTATCTTCCATTATTTCAGAATTTTTTAAGGAGATACCAACACAATTTTAGGTATCTCTTATAGAAAAGACGGGGGGAGGTGGAATTTCTGCTTGAGTAATTCAGGACTTCCCTCAAAACTTATGAGAAAGATAACTGTTAATAACTGCATTATTTGAGTGTCTCTATTCACTCTTTCAAAAGAAATATATAATATACATATGTATATATAACATGTATTAAATATTATACAAAATATGTGTGTATAGACTTTATATTAAGCACCCACCTATTAATTGTAACTGATTGACTAGATTAAAACACCCCCCCCCAAATTATTTAGTCTAACTGACCAACTCATTTGAGCCATTTTTTTGGTATAAAAACTAACCAAACCCATTGCCATAGGTTTGATTCCTACTCATGATAACCCCATGTGTGTCAGGGTAGACATGCACTCCGTAATGTTTTTAATGACTGTAATCTTGATACAATTTTAGTTAAGAGAGAAGCTTACAGAGAATTTTATTGATAAATATGTAGGAAGACAACTTTTAACCAGACTAATACTACTAGAAACTTGTGTGTTCTTCAAATAAAAAGGCAGAATTTAAACTTAAGGAACACAAAAATAATTGAAATAATTTTCATGTTAAATGTATATTTACTAAAAATATGCCTGGATGGATAAAGGTATGCCACATTTTAAGATCTAATTTATAAAACAACAGATAAACAACAACAACAACAAAAAAACCCAAACCCGTTGCCGTCAAGTGTATCCTGACCCTATAGGACAGAGTAGAACTGCCCCATAGGGTTTCCAAGGAGTGCCTGGTGGAGTCAAACTGCTGACCTTTTGGTTAGCAGCCAAACTCTTAACCACTAAGCCACAACAGATAGACAGATGCAATGATGAAAAAAAATAATGACTTATCTTCATTAATAACAAAGTAAAGGGTAAATAGCTTTTCTTTGGCCTTTGACTCTGTTAATAGGATGCAGTAATGAGCATAGCGCAGACTCCTCTTTATTAAGCATAAATAATGCTGTATGAGTCAGCACCTTATTTAAAGCTAAACTGAAAGTCAGTAAGAATGGTATTTTGGCAAATCAGATAGCAGGTTCTAATGGGTTAAAATAGAGAAATGGTCTAACCCCTTTCTTTTTAATTTATAATGATGCTATTTTTGAATGAGTTGTAAATATAATTGCTCCCTTCCCCCTTGCCACCCCATCACAGAATTCTACACTATTTCTTCAAATGCAGAACACATTATAAATTAATTACAAATGCGTGAATTGCTATAAATATGTAATTCTCAATAGACCTATATTGCCTGAAGATTCCTATAAGACAGTATCTCTTAACATCCAAAATTATTTAGAATTTGAAGCTGCAGTGCAAGAATTCTTACTTTTTAACTATTGGCTATCTATACATATGAAGCCCTGGTGGCATACTGATTAAGAGCTTAGGCTGCTAACCAAAAGATTGGCAGTTGGAATCCACCATCTGCTCCTTGGAAACCCTATGGGGCTGTTCTACTCTGTCCTATAGGTCACTTTGAGTTGAAATCAACTTGAATGCAATGGGTTTGGTTTTTTGGTTTATATATGTGTGTGTATATATATATATTTTCTAAATATAAAACATTTATTGATTTAAGGAATACAAGAACTAGCTTCCTCCTATATGAAAATTATTTTATTTCATCCTTGTAAAGTAAAAACAGCTTTAAACACTTGATTCTAGGACAGTGCCATAGATAAACTTTGAACTAATATCATCTTTTTTGGTAGATGCCACACAACTATAACAACCTTATTCTACAAAGTATTTCATTTAGTTTGCAATCATTTTATCTTGGAGAACACACTAGGGAATTACATTGGTCAAGGCTAGACATTTTGTGGGTCTCTTACTGAGTTATTTTTTCATGGCTAAGGTGAGTGTTGAGTAGACCAGCTTAAGCATATTGTTACCACCACCTCCACGACAACAACAATAATATTAAATAACTCTGGGTTTTCTCCAAGAATCATTCATGAGTTAGTCTTCTTTAACCAAATTTTTGTAATCTATAAAATCAATATAAGCAGTAGACACCGGGGCCTGGGATATTGCTGATATTCTTGATCGTATTCTCTATAGTGAGATCATGGTTTTCAACCCTCTTTCTCTGATTTTTTCTAATATTTTTCAAAGACAAAATAAATATCAGAGAATTAGATAATTTTACTAGAAGTTTGAGGTTTTATTGGGAAGAACAAAGGAATAATTACCAGCCCATAATTCTGTTATGTGGTTGAGGGACCATTTAGCAGATTCTCTCCATCTTGAAGTCCAAGTGGGTTGAAAACAAGGGCCAAGAAGAAAGAAACATTGAGTGTGAGACAGGGTATTTGAAAGAGGGGGGGATATCTCTTTCACCCTTTCTTCTTTCTATCCTCACTGTCTGAGTGATAAATTTTGGAGAGTCACAGCTAAGATGGTGCCCAACAGAAAAGGCATAGAAAAGATTTCTTAGCTCGGTTTTCAATCTAGGTCTTGTGAGAAAAAAGGGGTGGTGTGAGATTTTGAGTAAGAATAAATTCAGCTTTTTAAGTAGGGTACCTTGTAGAAATTTGGGTATACAACCCAAGTTAGCATTTTCATGCATTGAGGGTGACAAAGGATTTCAGGATTTGGAGGTGTTGCTGTCCATTTCACACATGGCCTTGATTAACAAATGCACTGAAGCCGTAGCATGAATGTCAGAGAAACATACAGCATCTAGTGTTCCCAAAGCCTCAGAATTGTTTTCGAGATTACCCCATCATATTTTTTTAAAGTGATTGTGGTTGTAGACAATGTTCTGTTAATGTTGTTGTTGTTGTTGTGTGCCATTGAGTTGATTCTGACTCATAGCAACCCTATAGGACAGAATAGAACTGCCCCATAGGGTTTTCTAGGTTGTAATCTTTATAGGAGCAGATCACCAGGTCTTTCTTTCCTCCTGTGAAGCAGCTGGTGGGTGCCAGCAACAGACCCTTTGATTAGCAGCTGAGCACTTAACCGTTGTGCAACCAGGGCTTCTGTTCTGTTAATACTTGATTTAAAACAGTTAAAAAAGAAGTAAACAACTCATAACTCTCATATACAGTAAAATATGAAGTTTTAAATTAAATGTGAATATAAGTTTTGGGCACATTTTTAGTCATTTACATGTCTCTTAAAGCTCATCTTTTATTTGGATTCAACATGCAATTTTATATAGTAGAAACTTAGAAATTATTTTTTTCTTCTCAAATTTCTGGAATTTTAATGAGGGAGAGCAAGGCTAATATTAGTAGCTTAAAAAAAAAAGTCATAAGTACAAGTATTCCTTCAATGTAATTTCAAATTCTAACTCAAGAAATGAATATTTTATTTCTAAAAACATTTCTCCTTAGAATACATGATTATATACTTTGAAACAAGTGGTATTTTTAATTTTTGCATGAATATATGTCATTTTACACCATAACATGCACTTATACTTTGTAAGACTATATTTGAAATGAATAATAGCATAATTCTTTAAAATTTTCTGTGATTTTTTTCATGTGTGTATTCTCTTTGATTTTTTTTTTCTGAATCAATGAGATTTTGTTGTATTTGAATATGGTATAATAGATTTTGGATTCCAAATGGATGGTGCAATTAGCAATTACTCAATTAACTTGGACATGTTATGAGGAGGGACCAGTCCCTGGAGAAGGACATCATGCTTGGTGAAGTAGAGGATCATCGAAAAAGAGGAAGACCCTCAACGAGATGGGTTGACACAGTGGCTGCAGCAATGCACTCAAGCATAATGATTGTGAGGATGGCACCGGACTGGGCAGTGTTTCCTTCTGTTGTACATAGAGTCTCTATGAGTTGGAACTGACTCAACGGCACCTAACAGCAACAACAACAACAGATTAACTTGATTAGTAAAAATAAAGCGATGAAGTGCAAACTTCATTTGCAGAGCAGGCTTGGACCTCTCTTCTGATTCTTCTATAATGTGTTTTCTTATTCATTGATTGGATTTGCTGGATAGTTTCTAAATCTCCACTTTGGTTTATGGAGCTTCTATCTCCTGGCTTTCTTATTATATCTTATAAATATTAAAAAGTAGATAAAAAATATTTGTCTGAGTTGGTTGATACTAGTTTTAAAATCTTCAAAACTTTTTTTAAAATATTTTTTTTCTTGAATTCCTCCATGATAGTAGTTTATGTTTGCTTTTCTGAAGGATGATTTTACTTTTAAAACCTCAAATCTCTCTTTTCTATGGAATCTATGAAACAAAAATTGTGTTTGTATCCATGTGTTCATACTGATATAAATAAACAATGAATAAAGAAAAGAGGAAGAATAGACACATCTCCTGTGCAGAAGAATCCCAAATAATTTATGTAGATACTGCATTCTCAGGGAGGTGGAGCACAACTCTTCACTCCTTAAACGCGGGTTGTGCATAATGTACTTGCAAAGAGTATGATAAGGAAAAAAGGAAAAAAGAATAACTTTTCAGTGGAGAAACCTGGCCAAAAATACCTCAGCCACGTGATCAAAGTTAAAATCAATAGTGGTAAGTCACATTTATTATATGTACCACTGATATGATGTGTTGAGAAGGATACTTTACCTCTGTGATTGTCCGCCCTAAAACCCAAAATCCCAGTCTAATCATGAGAAAAACATCCCAACTGAGGGCCATTCTCCAAGATATCCGACCAGTGCTCTTTAAAACAGTCAAGGTCATCAGAAACAAAGAAAGTCTGAGAAACTGTCAAAGCCAAGAGGATGTAAGGAAATTTAACAACTAACTGTAATGTGGTATCCTGGATAGGATTCTGGAACCAAAAAAAAGAAAAAGAACATTAGGTAAAAACTAAGAAAATCTGAATGAACTATGGACCATAGGTAATTTTAAAAATGCGTTTTCTAGGCAATCCCTCTATCACTTCACCGAAATTTATTCCTAGACTCTAATGCTTTCTCAGTCATCCAATTCAGTTCAACACTGTGCTAGAACAAAGAGATTGACGCTGTGCTCAGATAAAAGACAATTTGTAATATAAAAACCAGTACATTTTCTCTTTCTTAATTGCATGTCAAGCAAAATCAATCAAAATGCCATTTTGTATATTGAAATAAGGAAAGGACCAACTATCTGGATACTTTCTTAATGGGAGATACTCAAAGTAGAATCCTTTCTCAATTAGAGGAAAATACATACATTTGTAAAAATATTGGACATAAATACTTAGAATATAAGTTCACTTAGGATTCTTATTGTGACATCTGCCTCAGACATGATCTATATTTGAAGATACATCAAAATGGATTATATTTTTATTGAATCATATGCAGTTTTAGAAATCACATCTGCCGCGAGTGAAGACAGACTACTACGTGATTCTCCCATACAGGAAAACTTACAGCAAATGTTAAGTTATAGTTCTAATTTTGCAGTTTTTTCCAAGTTTTATTAGAAGCTTAGCTAAATTTATTTACGGCCAAGAGATAAATGAAAACATACACATCCTCCATTTTGAATCACTAGTGGTATCTTCTTAAGATAGCATCTTCTGAAGAACCTTGTGATTGAAGCATAATTATTTTTATTCTCTGTAGACTGTAGTGCATATATTAACAGGCACATTCTCTGGTGAATGGCAGTATAATATAGAGAAAGGGGACTCTGGAGAACCATATGGAAACTCTGTGTTCCCATAGCAACTTGAGCATACACTGAAAGGATCTGTTTACCTGGCTATCCTCCATCTATAGTATAATAGACTTTGTACAGGGACTGTATCTTTTTTTCTATGCTCATGGCTTGCACAATGATTAATAAGGTGGAACATTCTGATCTGAACTAAATTTGAGTCAGATAGATGGGCCCCCAAGATAATGTATAAATATAATCCCACCTCTACTACTTTATATCAGTGTGGCACTAAAAAAAATTACATTTTCTTATTCATAGAAATGAGATCATCAGTGTGTAATAGTTTGACTTAAAGTAAATGCTAAATAAATATTTGGTTCCCTATAACCTACTTGAGGTTGTGAACTTCTTTCAATACCGTTTCCTGTATTGTTTATATTTTCATTATTATTTTTTACTTATTTTGCTTCTGTTACCATTATTAATGGACTAGATGGCAGAGAAATATTTTTAATGGTTGACGAGTCAGCCTTGGGAAAAATTGGAGAACAGATTATAATTCTTTGCACAATTTCAGGAAATACAGTTGACTTAAGTCAATGCTTTTACTTTTCCTAACTTTGTACACGTTTTAGTTTCTATTATATTTTGATTCTCCATTTATTACTGTTTGTAATAAATACAAGTAAGAAAAATAAAAGTAATATATGAACGTTATGTATATAATGACTACAATCATTTAAATAATTATGGGTAAAGGCTGAAAGATGGAATTTTCATTATGATTTTAAAATAATAGGCTTGGAAATATTGTCATTTTAAATTAAAATACTTAAAATATTTTGTTTGTAATTTACCTTTAATAAGGAATTGGAATAGAAATGATCAGTTGTCTCTTCAGTCAATGACTTCTTGAACCACTACTCAGCCTTCTGCCCATATCATTACTCTTTGTGTATTTACTCACTTTTGTGTAGCTGTCTCCCCTATTATTACTGGACATCACCACTTCCAGGGTACCACACCAATCTTCTGGAGTAGGAATCTCGCACTCAAGTATAAACTGTGAGGGGATAGGCAGAGAAGGCATCCATGACATAAAGAGCGATGAGCCTGGTACTAGAGAGTGGAGGACTCACCTAGAGGCATAAAAAATGCACTTCGTTTCAACTCTCAGACTTCCAAAGAGGACAAATCACTGGGCTAAATTATTTTATTGGAAGCATTTTGTGAGTTTTGCTTTTCTAGAGCACATGTTCTTAACCTAGGTCCACTTAAAAATATGCAACATGAGGATGGGCACATATTTGGTAACAATATAATGGAAACAGAGGAATTAATTAAGATACAATTTGAAATAAGGAGGCTGGAAAATGAGATCAAGAAGTATTTTCTACTGTATTTGTAACGTTCCATTTCTTAAGTCAGATGGTGAGTTCATGGGTGTCATTTCAGTATTATGTTTTGTCACTTCTTATTCTCGCTGTGTTCTTCTGTATTTATGGATACAAAAGAATCCAATTTTGTATTCAAACAATATTTTATAATTTACAAATGTTTTATGCCACTTATTGCCCAGTCTACTCTCCCTCTTTCTGGGAAAATCCCCATCCATTGCCCTTGCTGAGATGACAGAACACCACATAACCTACCTTGAGGAAAAGTTTGTTGGTCTAGAGGTGACCTCCTGAACTATGGAGTAACTGACCCATAAATCGCTCAATGTCCTTGAATTTGGAAGGTGGACAGAACTGATTCTTGATCAAAATGAGTTCTGTCAAGTAGAAATAGAACTGTGTCCTAGCTTCTAAAATGCATTTCTTTATTGCACATACTGCTCCTTGTTTATTGTCCTGCTCTCTGTTTTTTTCCCTAACAACTGAGGGGGAAAGGGAAATAGAACTTGCCAAAATCTCTAAAAAATCTGTGTAAAAATGTTATTGACGCTGTATCCTCCAACCAATACCTCTGAAATTCCTTTTGATTTGTACACTTCTATAGCCATTCAGATGAAATATTGTATTATCCGTAAAAAGCACTTATGGTATTAGAAGAATCTGTCATTCAGTACTTAAAGAGGCAGTAATTTTTGCCAAGTGGAAAAAGCTGCAAGAAAACACAGGTGGTAATTTGATACCCCCTTGTATTTACTGTCAATGCTAGTTAGCCCTACTGGACTGCAGATGTATTCTGAAAATTAGATGGTCTGTGGAAAACTAACTAGATAGGAGGTTAGTGGGTTTTTTCTACCTCTTTTTTTCTGATTTTAGGCACTAATACTCAGATTGATTGTTACAGTGCAATGCGGAAAATGATAGTTATACAATTTGCTGTCACATGGTTTGAGGTTAAATAGATGTGACTTCTGAAGTTTTATGCAAATAAGTAGTAAGAAAGTGGTGTCTTTTAAATAGATATAAGTACTATCAAATGTTTTATATTACATATGAGAAAATCACCATATATAACATATGAAGGCAATTTTTTTAATATAGTTTTACGTGCAATACAATTCAACTCTATGGGCTTTAACCTACTAGTATCTTTGGTTACTTCCAGTTTAGTCTAATTTTTGCTATCAGTGGAAATATTCTTCTTTTGATACAGTAATTTAATGTTACACCTGTGATCCTGATTTTCATCCAGATAATTTTATGAATTCAATGAGGTTCAATTAAAAAAGCAGCCCAAAGTGGACAGACCAGGTGAGCGAGGTGGCCACAAAATTCCAATTTTCTGAAAAAGCGTCATTGAAAAATTGTCACACATGGGAAGCACAGTGGCAAGGAGCTCTGTCTGGAATATTATGGAGAAGATTTCATTGTTATAGTCAGAGATAAAGACTTCTGCAAAGTGGTAAGGGAATGCTCCTCGTTGATTCCTGTTGCATCTTTAAGAAAAAGAACTCAATGTTTGACTATTGGAGAAGATGCTAGATTCTGGGGGGAAAAAAGAATTAGCAAAAAAAAAAAAAAAAAACCCAGCAGATTTTACTTGAGTTAAATACTCGGTGAAGACTGTGCATGTATAATTTTGCAGCTTGCTTCTATAGTTTACAAAGTCATTGTGCTTTAAAATTGCAGACTGCCTTAACATACCCAGTATGTTACTATTTGGAAATGTTGTTCAAGTAATAGCTTGAGAAGCCATATAATTTTTCATTTCTGGATCTTAAAAACATATGGCTCTACCTTATGAAAAATATTGAAAGAGGCTGGTTCTAAAATGACTATTGTAAATGTGGAATAAACACCATTGCTCACCTTTGTCAGCAAGTGACTTGACTCATCACCAAATTACAAGAAAAATTAATACCAATCCAGATTCAGGAAACTTTCTAGTAATCTAAGAATAAATGAAATCAATTATGGTATTTCAGTTATCATTAAAATGGAAGCTTATATCTCTTTAAGAAATATTCTGAGATTAAAAAAAGCATTTCATACCACTTAGTGTTAACTCCCATCGTATTACAAACCTAAGGAGAACGTGACAAGTCTATTTGACAAGGAAAATTTTAGATGCTACACTGGAAAGGATTACAGTATGTTATGGGCTTGGTGCAAGGAGCCCTGGTGCGCAGTGGTTAAGTACTCAGATGCTACTTGAAAGGTCGGCAGTTCAAACCCACGAGCTGTTCCAGGGGCAAAAAGACCTGAAGATCTGCTGCTATAAAGATTACAGCCTAGGAAACCCAATGCAGCAGTTCTACTCTGTCATACATAGTAGCTGTGGGTCGGAATTGACTCGATGGCACACAACAACGACAACATGGGGTTGGTTCAGAGGGGAAAATACCCCCAAACGATTATAGAATATTAAATGATACCTTCATTCAGAGTCCAAATATGGTAAGCAATTCCTTTCTGACCTCAGTTTGACGCTGTTTTATTTTAAATTCACAAGAAACTTCATTTTTTGGTCATATCTTAATTTTAATGACCACAGACCTTCCACCTTAATGGTTGTTGTTGTTGAGTGCTGCTGTGTCGATTCCGATACATAGTGACCCCATGTGACAGAGGAGAACTGCCCCATAGGGTTTTCTTGTCTGTAATCTTTACATAAGCAGATTGCCAGGTAGAGCCACTGGGTGGATTTGAACCACCAACTTTTCAGTTAGCAACGGAGCGCTTTGCCATTGTGCCACTAGGCCTTCTTCTACCTTAATGGAGATATCTTTTATTTTCCACCACAATAGTGTTGATTGGTGTAGCTTTGTCCATCTAAATTATGCTCAGCTCATCAGTCAAGACAATTCACAATGTTCAAATCGTAAGTTCAGTAAACCTTCCTACCCTAATTCCTCCCCCTATTTTTTGATGTGTGACTGCCGGTTAATCTAAAATGTCAAACCATCTCTATTTATAAAACAAGATTATGGATACCTTCTATCACGTTATAATCCCTACATTTCTCAAGAAGGACTATTTATAAGATATACAAAATGTGCTGTTACTATAGGAGTAAAAATGATGATCTTTGAAGAGAATGTGACATGCAGAAAGAAGTTACCCTAATAACAAATATGAATTTTAATTAATATATTTTTATATGATAGTCACTTTTTAATTAGGGCTGATTAAGTAGTGTGTGAAGTATTTTTCATCACTATTTCTTCTCTGTGCGTCTGTCTGATCAGATGTAAAGTCTAAGAAATGATGGGCAAGGGATATTACAGGAAAGAGAACTTTAATCAGCATTTTTTAAAACATGAGTGTTGTGGTAAAGAATGAGTGACTAGAGGTTGTAGTTACTGATTAACATTAAATTTATAGGTTACTGTGAAATAAATGGTCTCTATTATAACATGAAAGAGAATTGAGAAACCTTACAAATTAAAACATCTAAAGTAGATTATTGTAGTGCTCCTTGTCATCATTTCATGGAAGGAAAAACTGAAACATGGAAATATGTAGTAACAATTAAAGTTAATTAATCAGGGTAAAACTAGGCTTATTTAGAAGTGGGCAATGGGTTCGGGGTTGGCAGCCACTTACCACTCCACCTTCCCTGTCCCTGGAGAAGTGTAAAAAAATTGCAGATCATGCCAAACCTCTGTGGACATTCTTCATTGCTTTTAAAGCAGATTAAAATTGTCCCCAGAAACTCATACAAAAGAACACAATTCTCTATTCTTTTCATATCAGTTGTAAAATAAATCCTATATGAAATGTTTGTTTATTTCACTGATAATTAAGGTGGATAACGTAGCATTCATATAGGATGTTTTCAATCTCCTACAATATACCTTCAAAAGAAAACAACAGTGAAGGTATTGATATAACCTCCCCATCTCAAATCTGATTGTTAGGCAGCAAATGTATAAGGGGTTAATGTGTCTGTTTCTTCCCTCTTACCCTTACTATTTATAGACTTTAAGAAAAAAAAAAAAAAACAGCATGACTGGTATAAGAAGAAAATGTCATAAGGTTATAAAACACTGAGGGGAAAATGTTTTTAATGAGTCTTCCAGAACCCTGAAATAAGAAAGATCAGAAATAAGCTTATTATAATGAAACCAGTGTCGAAGACCTGTTTTCTCATATTATTTCTACCTATCTGTACTGCATAATTAGTGGTAGGCAAGTTCGGTTGTAAACTGTGAGAAAAACAACATATTTTCCAACTCTGGCTCCTAGCTCTGCTGCAGGCAGCTGGGAGTGTTTTCCAGAAATAGAAGATGGCTGTAACAAACAATAGAATATAGGCGGTGAGAACCATGGTGATCTCTTTGTCACATCTGTCATCACTGTACGCTCTGAAGGATTTATCAGAATGCCATGTGAGTATGAAGGCGAAGTGTCATAATCTGTGGGTATGCCCAGTCCCAAAGGACTTATTACTTCATTAGGAAACAAAAGAAGGACTTAAATTAAATAAAAACTTTAGAAATGAATTCATATTCCCTAATAACCTGGAATAAGATTTTGAATGCCATGATAAACATGTGCTTCAAAAACACAAATTTTCTTCTGCCTTTACCATTGCTCTTTATACAAAAGCTACTCCTTCAGGAACACACAAGCTTGGGTCTTTATACTTAATGGCTTGATGATGTTGAAGATCCCAAGACCCAAATGATGAAACTAGCCGGAGGGTTTTTTTTTTTTTTTTTAAAAAAAAAACAAAACTGTCTCTTCTTATCAAACCAGTCAGGAAAGTAAACCACTTGTACACATTGTGCAAGCCTGAGGTCTTATCCTATCCTACTGATTAATTGCAAGACCTTAGTAGAACTAAATAGGAATTCGTCAAAAAAGAGTGCTGGTATAGGTGTCAGAAAACCTGGGCTCCACTATGGTCCTTAGGCACTGTGTGACCTTAGAGAGAGGATCGTTGTATTTCATCTCAGTGGGTTGTTGGGAGATTAGGTATTACAAGTCTTTTGTAAAGTAGAAAATTACATTCACTCATTTATTTGTTCAACAGTACAGAATAGCTATATCATATTAAGGCAATGAAATATTCCAGATTAAAAATATTGGACTAGAATTAGGAGATTGGGGTTCTAGACTCAATGTTATATGTTCAATAAGTTCTTCTAGTTATATGCTGTGTTGGTTAACATGGAATTTACTTGAATTAGTTTTTGGCAATATAAAACTGCTTTGTTGAAGATCTGCTAGTATGCTATTATTATTATTTTTTTAAATAATTACTAAAGGCGTACATGCATGACCTTGTGTTAGTCACTTAACCACTCTGGGACACTAGTTTACTTTACAGGAACATAGGGAATTGGAGTAGATGATTATTAACTTCCTTTCTAGCCTCAGGGCCCTGGTGGTGCAGCGGTTCAGTGTTAGGCTGCTAACCAAAAGGTTAGCAGTTCGAGTCCACCAGCCGCTCCTTGGAAATCCTGTGGGACGGTTCTACTGTGTCCTAAAGGGTCACTATAAGTCGGAATCAACTTGACAGCAGTGGGTATTCTAGCCTTACAATCACCTACCACATTCACCTGGCTCATGCTTTGTGTTGAAATCTGGTACCACAGGCACAGAAAGGATCTTTAAACTCACCATTTCCTACTTGAATGTAGCTGAATGGAATGGAGGTTGTTCATATCACTGGTGCCCTATCCAGTTTATCTTTTCATTACAGATTCTGCTACAAAGCACTCTCTATCTTGGCCATCAGTTTTCTTGCCTGTTTTTGCATGAGGTTTGCAGAGATAAGAGTAAATATTTCATCAGTCAAACTAACACCTAAACTAACCCCTTGTTTCCTTGTTTTCATGAAAGGCCTGTCACGGAAACACCTATATATTATTGTTCCCAGAGAAACAATCCAACAGCGATTAAGAATTCAGGACTACAGAAATTGTTCTCAAAGGTCAAAATTATAGTTGCCAAGAAAGGATCATGATTCCTGAACTATCACAATTCTATCTCCTGTTAATAGCTCACGCTTTGTGTAATGCCTTACAATTTTAATAGATTAGGCAAATTCATAGAAATGATGTAAAAACAGTAAAAGTAAAAGCACTTTAATACAGGTAAGCATGTGCATAGAAAATCATAATTTACTTCAGAAAGGCCACAGAAGGATAATTGTCAATGTATCGAATTTTACTTTCTGCTTTTTTCGTTATTTGGGATCATGGTTAATTAATGACTCCTTTTATTTGTTTTTTACACCTCTTCACATGTACAGGTTTTTCTATTCTGTGAAAATTTTGTATTCAGTCAATGTATTTATGGAGCTCCTCTTATTTGCCAATTACTATGCTAGGCTCTGGGAGTACAATGTTTAACACAGCCAGGTAGAGTCTCTGCCTGGGAAGACTGGAACTCTTATACACTGCTGGTTGGAATGTAAAATGGTACAACCACTGTGGAAAACAGTGTGGCACTTCCTTAAAAAACTAGAAATAGAAATACCATATGACTCAGTAATCCCACTCTTAGGTATATACCCTAAAGAAATAAGAGCCATCATACAAATGGACATACGTGCACCTATGTTCATCGCAGCATCATTCACAATAGCAAAAAGATGAAAACAACCTAAGTGCCCATCAACAGATGAATGGATAAACAAACTATGGCACATACACACAATGGAATACTATGCAATGATAAATAAGCACAAATCCCCAAAACATCTCACATCATGGATGATTTTGGAGGACATTATGCTGAGTGAAATCAGTCAGTCACAAAAGGACAAATATTGTATGAGACCACTATTATAAAGAAACAAGAAAATGTTTACACATGGGGGGAAATTTTTTTTTGATGGTTAGAGGGGATAGGAGGGGGAGGGAGGGAAAATTACCAAATAGACAGAAGACAGGTGAAGGGAAAGGCAATACACTATATGGGGGAAGTTAGCAAAACATGACTAAGGCATGGAGGACACCAAGAGGAACTCAAGAAACAAAGGGCAACAACGGTAATTACTATAGCATAGACAATCCTGCAACAATAGTATTAACAACCACTAATTTATGAATGGATACATAGGCAGATAGGGAAACTAAGAGGGAATACACCCACCTGCAGATATAGGTTTGGTGGTGGATATTTCTGCATACATAACTGTAGGTGCTGCTTATGTATTAATATAGACAATAGAGCACACAAGGGCCATAGTCAGGGCAACTTCTTGGACATAACCAAACACCTTGCAGGATGAAGTTGCCCTCTGCCCAGCAATTCAGTCCCTCAGGGAGTTTGGATGTGTCTATGGAGCTTCCGTCATCTTTCCTTGTACATGAACCACAGCCTACATGACCCCAAGACCAGAAGAACTAGATGGTACCTGGCTACCACTACTGTGACTGGGATCACAACAGAGTGTTCCAGACAGAGCAGGATAAAAATTGTAGAACAAAAAATAAAATTCACAAAAAAGACCAGACTTACTGGTCTGACAGAGACTGGAGGAACCCCCGAGTCTATAGCCCTAATACACCCTTCTGAACTGAAACAGAAGCCATTCCCAGAGTCCACCTTTCAGTCAAACCATAGGCCAATAAAATAAACAATAACTCCTGAGAGGAACGTGCTCTTTAGAACAATCCATTATAGGAGATCAAAACATTTTCCCAAAAGCAAAGATCAGAAGGTGGAAAGGAATAGAAAATTAAGACAAAAGGAAACGGGGATCCTAGGATGGAAATGGGGAGAAAACTGACACAATGTGAGGAATGAAACCAATGTTATAGAACACTTTATGTACAAACTATCAAATGGGAAACTAGGTCTGTAAACTTTCACCTAATGCACAATAAATTTTTTTATTGTGAAAATTATAAAAATAAATTATTTGTTTATTATCTGCCTTTTCACCATTAGCATTGCCTAGGACAGTACCTGACACCTACAAGGTGTGTTCTTAGGTATTGCTGAGTGAGTTAGTACTTTATTAGAAGCAAAAGCTGAAGGGGGAGGATTCAAAAATAGCTCCAAGATTTCTAGATTGGATGATGTTGCTGTTAATAACTGGAAGCAGTAGATAAGGAAGAAAATATCGCGAGTTTTTGTTTTAAACATGCTGGATCTGACGGGCCTGAAGGATACCCAGAAGGAGATCTTCAGGAGACATTTGGAACTATGGAAAGAAATGAGCACTGAGGATATAAATTTGAAAGTCCTTATTCTTTATGTAGTAGATCAGGCTTGGAGATAGCCGAAGTAGGCTAAAAACAGCATCCTGGAGAAAACAATGAATAAGAAGCAGGCTAGGGAAAAAGGCCACAGGAGGGAACTGACAAGCAGAAACTGTGGTTGCACAAGATTCAGAAGAGTTCAGTGCTGTGGAAAATGAGCAGGCAGGGAGTTCCAGCACTGGATTCTACATTTAGGGTAAAAATAAATTGTGAACTGAAAATTATTTTTTGAGTTTACTAATTGGAAGTCATCAAGGACTTTATTAAGAGAAGTTTCAAGAAGATGTTGAGGGTACAAGACGAATACAAGTGGGGACAGAAGTGTAGTTATGAAGAACTGGTGATGGAGAAACTATGGAAGATGTGGAGTGGAGGCTGGATGCACCATCCATCAAGGTTCAGAAGCCCGAAATGTGGGACTCATCCTTAACACCTCCATCTGCCTTAGCCGCTGTATCCAATCCATCTCCAAGTTATGCTGGTAATACTTCTGGATAGCTCAATGCTCTCCAATCACTCCATCTCTCTCTGTCTCTGTCCCTTCTGCCCCCTACTACAGCCTGCGCTATATAGTCACCTCCATTCACCCTGGGTCCCCCAACACTACTCCACACTGTCGTATTCCCAAGGCGCAATCTGCTCACTCAATACACCATTCTCCTTTCTTTCTTTCCCCCATCCTCACCTTCTCCACTTGCTTGAAATACTTACATGGCTCTTCAGAATAAAATCAAAATATTTTACATGGCCACCAAGTCCCCACTTGATCTGGGCCCATCTGCCTCCCCAGCCCTACTCTACCCATCTCTTCCGTCCACTGCAGTCATATTAAGCTTTCAGCCCCTAAAATGTGCCATGCTCTTTCTTGTCACAGGGCTTTTGCACATGCTGTCCACTCTGGCTGGAATGCTCCTTCCAGCTCCACTTCTTCAGCGAATTTTGTTGTTGTTGGATGCCGTTGAGTCAATTCTGACTCACAGCAACCCCATGTGACAGAGTAGAACTGCTATAGTGTTTTCTTGGCTGTAATCCTTATGCAAGCAGACCATCAGAGCTGCTGGGTGGGTTCAAACTGTCAACCTTTCGGTTAGCAGCTGAGCACTTAACCTTTGTGCCAGCATGTCTCCAAGTTTAGTCCTACTCATCCTTCAGATATCAGCTAAGTGGTCTCTTGCTCATTTAAGCCTTCCCTAAACTAGCAGTCTAGATCAAATTATCTTTATATACTCCTACAGAGCACTAACAACAGTTTTAATTTCATATTAACTTGTTTTTATATGATTCCTGTCTTTCTCCTCTGCTAGATACCAATAGATGTAACTTAGATGGCTGCTTGCAAGCTTTTAAGATCCCAGACGCTACTCGTCAAAGTAGGATGCAGAACTTTATGAACTACGTTGTGCCAGTTGACGTAGATGACCCTGAGTCTATGGTCCTTTGCCTTCGAGCCTGAGAACTTCATCCTCCAAGGTGTTTGGTTATGTCCAAGAAGTTGCCCTGACTATGGCCCTTGTGTGCTCTATTGTCTATATTAATATATAAGCAGCACCTACAGTTATGTATGCAGAAATATCCACCACCAAACCTATATCTGCAGGTGGGTGTATTCCCTCTTAGTTTTCCTATCTGCCTATGTATCCATTCATAAATTAGTGGTTGTTAATACTATTGTTGCAGGATTGTCTATGCTATAGTAATTACCGTTGTTGCCCTTTGTTTCTTGAGTTCCTCTTGGTGTCCTCCATGCCTTAGTCATGTTTTGCTAACTTCCCCCATATAGTGTATTGCCTTTCCCTTCACCTGTCTTCTGTCTATTTGGTAATTTTCCCTCCCTCCCCCTCCTATCCCCTCTAACCATCAAAAAAAAATTTCCCCCCATGTGTAAACATTTTCTTGTTTCTTTATAATAGTGGTCTCATACAATATTTGTCCTTTTGTGACTGACTGATTTCACTCAGCATAATGTCCTCCAAAATCATCCATGATGATTTGTCCTTATTTATCATTGCATAGTATTCCATTGTGTGTATGTGCCATAGTTTGTTTATCCATTCATCTGTTGATGGGCACTTAGGTTGTTTTCATCTTTTTGCTATTGTGAATGATGCTGCGATGAACATAGGTGCACGTATGTCCATTTGTATGATGGCTCTTATTTCTTTAGGGTATATACCTAAGAGTGGGATTACTGAGTCATATGGTATTTCTATTTCTAGTTTTTTAAGGAAGTGCCATACTGTTTTCCACAGTGGTTGTACCATTTTACATTCCAACCAGCAGTGTATAAGAGTTCCAGTCTTCCCACAGTCTCTCCAGTATTTATTTTCTGTTTTATTGATTAGTGCTAGTAATATCGGAGAGAGATGGTATCTCACTGTAGGTTTGATTTTCATCTCTCTAATGGCTAATGGGAGCCCTGGTGGTGCAGTGGTTAAGAGCTATGGCTGCTAACCAGAAGTTGGCAGTTTGAATCTATCAGCTGCTCCTTGGAAACCCTATGAGGCAGTTCTACTCTGTCCTATAGGGTCGCTATGAGTTGGAATTGACTCATCTGAAACAGATTTGGTTTTGATTTAATGGCTAATGATTGCCAGCATTTCCTCAAGTGTTTGTTAGCTGTCCAAATGTCCTCCTGGTTGAAATGTCTGTTTGTATCCTTTGCCCATTTTTAAACTGCATTGTCTTTTTGTTGTTGAGGTATTGAAGTTTTCCATAAATTGTAGAGATTAGACCTTTGTTGGATATGTCACAGCCAAAAAATTTTCCCAGTATGTAAGGTCTTTTTTTATTCTTTCGGAGAAGTCTTTTGATAAGCCTAGGTGTTTAATTTTTAGGATGTTCCATTTATCTAATTCATCTTCTGCTGTTATTAGTTATGTTTGCTATTCTATTTATGCCATACATTAGGGCCCCAGAGTTGTTCCTATTTTTTCTTCCATGATCATTCTAGTTTTAGGTTTTATATTTAGGTCTCTGATCCATTTTGAGTTAGTTTTTGTGTATGGCGTGAGGTATGGGTCCTGTTTCATTTTTTTACAAATGGACATCCAGTTTTGCCAGCACTATTAAAGAGACTGTCTTTTCCCCACTTAATGGACTTTGGCTGTTTGTCAAAGATCAGCTGTCTACAGATGGATGGATTTATGTGTGTGTTCTCAGTTCTGTTCCATTGGTTTATGTGTCTGTCGTTGTACCAGTACCAGGCTTTCCTATTATTAGTTTCTGAGATCAGGTAGCTTTAGGCCTCCTACTTTGTTCTTCTTCAGTAATGCTTTACTTATCCAGGGCCTCTTTCCTTTCCATATAAAGTTGGTGATTAGTTTTTCCATCTTGTTAAAGAATGCTGTTGGAATTCGGTTTGGGATTGCATTATACCTGTAGATGGCTTTGAGTAGTATCGACATTTTCACAAGGTTGAGTCTATTCATGAATATTGTATGTTTTCTTCTTGCTATTGTGAACAATGCTACCATGAACATAGGTGTGTATATGTCTATTCGAGTGACGACTCTTATTTCTTTAGGATATATTCCTAGGAGTGGGATTGCTGGATCGAATGGTATGTCTATTTCTAGCTTTCTGAG
>NW_004444032.1:2317989-2319336 GCF_000243295.1 Trichechus manatus latirostris | reverse complement strand
TTCTCCTTATTGGTGTATAGGAATCCAACTGATTTTTGAATGTTTATCTTGTATCCTGCTACTCTGCTGAATCTTTCTGTTAGCTCCAGTAGATTTCTCGTGGAGTCTTTAGAGTTTTCTACGTATAGTATCATACCAACCGCAAACAGGGACAGTTTAACTTCTTCATTACCAATTTGGATGCCCTTTATTTCTTTTTCTTGCCTTATTGCTCTAGCTATGACTTCCAGCACAATGTTAAATAGGAGTGGTGATAAAGGGCATCCTTGTCTTTTTCCCATTTTCAAGGGGAATGTTTTCAGCCTCTCTCCATTAAGAATGATGTTGGCTGTTGGTTTTGCATATAAACCCTTCATTTTGCTGAGAAATTTCCCTTCTATACCTATTTGATTGAGAGTTTTTTATCAGGAATGGGTGTTGGACTTTGTCAAATGCCTTTTCTGCATCAACTGAGATGATCACGTGATTCTTTTCTTTCCTTTTATTTATGTGATGTATTACATTGATTGATTTTCCAATGTTGAACCATCCTTGCATACCTGGTGTGAATCTACTTGGTCGTGGTGTATTATTTTTTTGATATGATGCTGAATTCTATTGGCTAGAATATTGTTGAGAATTTTTGCATCTATATTCACGAGAGATATTGGTCTGTAATTTTCTTTTCCTGTGGCGTATTTGCCTGGTTTTGGAATCAGCGTTATGCTGCCTTCATAGATTGAATTCGGAAGTGTTGCTTCCTTTTCTATGCTGTGAAATAGCTTGAGTATTACTGGTACAAGCTGTTCTGTGAATATTTTGTAGAATTCTCCAGTGAAGCCATCTGGGCCAGGGCTTTTTTTTTTGTTGGGAGTTTTTTTTATTACCTTCTCAATCTCTTCTCTTGTTATGGGTCTGTTCAGATTTTCAACATCACTTTGTTGTAGTTTGGGTATGTAGTGTGTTTCTAGAAATTTATTCATTTCCTCTAGGTTTTCAAATTTGTTGGAATATAGTTTTTCATAATATTCTGTTAGGATAGTTTTTATTTCATTTGGGTCTGTTGTAATGTCCCCCATTTCATTTCTTATTTGGGTTATTTGCATCCTCTCCTGTTTTTCATTTGTCAGTCTGGCCAGTGGTTTGTCAATTTTGTTAATTCTTTCAAAGAACCAACTTTGGGTTTTGTTGATTCTTTCTATTGTTTTTCTGTTCTCTATTTGATTTATTTCCACTCTGATCTTTATTATTTTTTTTCTTATGGTGGCTGTGGGCTTTTTTTGTTGTTCTCTTTCTATTTGTTTGAGTTCTGTAGTTAATGTTTTGATTTTGTCCCTTTCTTCTTTTTTGATATGTGCATCTATTGCT
>NW_004444032.1:2305666-2315363 GCF_000243295.1 Trichechus manatus latirostris | reverse complement strand
GAGATTGTTATGTGTGGAGCTAAGATGGATATGGGAGAGAGGAGAGAGGAACAGGAGCCAAAAACATACAAACAAAAGAGAATGCTAGGGGAGCTTGCCATTGGAGTGGAGAGATGAGAGACTATGAAATGGAGAAAAACAGAAAGGAGAAGAGGAAGCAAAGAAAAGAATGAATAAATAAAAATCAGAAAGGTTAAAAAACTGCAAAGTTCCCAGGGATCCCACAGGTGCAGCTATGAAGTCTGGGGAAGTCACGCTCAGGTGTTGCAGTACAGCCTGGCTAGAAGGCATAGAGGTATACAATGCCAGGTATTCAGGGAACAGAAAAAGAAGGAAGATATAGAAAGACGAGAAACTGAGTAATGAAGAAAGACAAAAAGGGGAAAAGAGGGAAAAGAAAACAAAACAAATTTAGAAAAAATAAAAAAGAACAAGAAAAGCCCCACAAAAAAAACAAAAAAAAAAAACAGAAAAAAAAAACCCCACAAAAAAAGAAATGTCCTAAGGGATCCCTCTGCGTATCTGTGCAAGCTGAGGGGGTAGGTTCCAAGCCGCGCAGCACCGCCTGGCCAGAATGGGCTCCCAGCTCAAGAAAAGGAAAAGAAAACAAACAAACAATTCAAAACAAACAAACAAAAGCCCCGGGATCTCACCAGCGTGGCAGCCCAGACTGGGAAGCAGTTCCACACCTGAAAGGAGCTCCACAGCCCCTCAGGAAGAAGCAAAGATGGCGCACGGAGCCAGGTATTTGAGCGAAAGAAAGGGGAGGTGGTGAGAGGTAAGGAAGAAATCCAAAGAAGTGGAAAAAAAGGAACACCAGCAGCCAACAAATGGCACTCAAAGAGCCAGCCAGTGCAGTGTGAGCGGGTGGAATCCAAGCAACCAGTGCTTCCTCGACGAGAGACTGTGGCCGCGGGAAGCAGAGGAGGCCGAGTGGGGGTGAAGAAGGGTGGGGGGTGGGAAAGCGTATATCGCAAATTATTGGTTGTTTTGTCTCCCGCTGAAAGCTCCATGAAGCTGCTTTCTTTTACCCCCTGTTTGCTGGTCTCTGGTAGGAGTTCAAGATCACAGATCAATGCTGCATTAGCTGATAGGGGACCTCTGCATGAATCTCTCTTCACTCTCCGTTCTCTGTCAGTTTTCTCACTCCATTTGGTGCTTGGCTGAGTTCTTTATCTCTTCATTTGATGTTTTAGGGTTTCAGGGTTGCTGTTTTCTCTGTTTGGCTTAGTTTTTCGGATCTTTATTGTGGAGGGACAGCATGGTGCTTCTGCCTAGAGTGCCATTTTGCTGGAAGTCCTCCCCAACTGATTTTTGTATGTTAATTTTGTATCCTGCTACTTTGCTGAATCCTCCTACTAGTTCCAGTAGCTTTTTTTTGTGGAATCTTTGGCATTTTCTATGTATAGGCTCATATCATCTTCAAATAGGGATAGTTTTATTTCTTCCTTACCAATTTGTATGCCTTTCATTCTTTTTCTTGCCTTCTTGCTCTAGGTAGGACTTCTAGCACTATGTTGAAAAGAGTGGTGATAAAGGGCATTCTTGTCTGGGCATCCATTCTCAAAGGGAATGCTTTCAGTCTCTCTCTGTTGAGAATGTTGGCTGTTGGTTTTGTATAAATGCCCTTTATTATGCTGAGAAATTTCCCTTCTATTTCTGTTTTTTCTGAGAGTTTTTATCAGTAATGATGTTGGACTTTATCAAATGCTTTTTCAGCATTGATTGAGATGATCATGTGATTCTTTTGTTTTATTTATCTGGTGGAATACATTGATTGATTTTCTAATGCTGAACGAGCCTTGCATACATGGTGTGAATCCTGCTTGGTCGTGATGTATTGTTTTGTTGATATGCTATTGAATTCTATTGGCTAGAATTTTGTTGAGAATTTTTGCATCTGTATTCATGAGGAATATTGGTCTGTAATTTTCTTTTTTTGTGGTGTCTTTGCCTGGCTTTAGTATCAGGGTTATGTTGGCTTCATAGAATGAATTCAGAAGTATTCCTTCCTTTTCTTTACTTTGAAATCATTTGAGTAGTATTGGTATGAGCTCTTCTCTGAATGTTTGGTAGAATTCTCCAATGAAGCCATCAGGCCAGGCCTTTTTTTTTGGGGGGGGGAGGGAGGATTTTATTACCTCTCCTATCTCTTCTTTTGTTATAGGTCTGTTCAATTTTTCTACCTCAATTTGTGTTGTATTAGGTAGGTAGTGTGTTTCTAGAAACTTGTGCATTTCCTCTAGGTTTTCAAATTTGTTTAAATACAATTTTTCATAGAATTCTGTTCTGATCCTTTTTATTTCAGTTGGTTCTGTTGTAATATCACCCATCTCATTTCTTTCAAGCTCCCTCTCTTGCTTTTCTTTTGTCAGTTTGGCCAATGGTTTGTCAATTTTGTTGATCCTTTCAAAGAATCCAACTTTGGTCTTGATTCTTTCTACTGTTTTTATGTTCTCTATTTCATTTATTTCTGCTCTGATTTTTGTTATTTCCTGTCTTCTGGTGATTGTGGGCTTTCTTTGCTGCTCTCTTTCTATTTGTTCAAGTTGTAAGGTTAAGGTTTTGATTTTGGCCCTTTCTTCTTTTTTGATGTGTGCATTTATTGCTATAAATTGACCTCTAAGCACTGCTTTTGCTGTGTCCCAAAGATTTTGTTAAGATGTGTTTTCATTCTCATTTGACTCTAGGAATTTTTTTATTCCATCTTTGATTTCTTCTATTGCCCAGTGGTTTTTAAGCAAGGTGTTATTCAGTTTTGATGATTTTGATTTTTTTCCCCTTGCTATTCCTGTTACTGATTTCTACTTTTATGGCATTGTGATAAGAAGAAATGCTTTGTATTATTTCGGTGTTTTGGATCTTGTTAAGGCTTGCTCTGTGGCCTAAACTGTGGTCTACTCTGGAGAATGTTCCATGTATGTTGGAAAAGAATGTATACTTTGCTGCTGTTGGATGGAGTGTTTTGTATACGTCTATGAGGTCAAGTTTGTTGATTGTGGCATTTAGATCTTCTGTATCTTTGCTGAGTTTCTTTCCAGTTGTTCTGTCCTTCACCGAAGGTGGTGTGTTGATGTCTCCTACTATTACTGTGGTGCTGTCTATTTCTCTTTTCAATGCTGTTAGATTTTGTTTTATGTATTTTGGAGCCCTGTCTTTGAGTGCATATACATTTATTATGCTTATATCCTCCTGGTGGATTGACCATTTAATCATTATATAATGTACTTCCTTATCTTTTATGGTGGATTTTGATTTAAATTCTATTTTATTAGAGATTAGTATTGCCACTCCTGCTCTTTTTTGATTATGGTTTGTGTGATATAATTTTTTCCATCGTTTGAGTTTTAATTTGTTTATGTCTTTGTGTCTAAGGTGTGTCTTTTGTAGACAGCATAGTGATGGGTCATGTTTCAAATAATTAATTTTAATTGTGATAAATCCTATGAAGGAAAAGTACAGGGTGTTAGAAGATTGCATAACTAAAGGACTTCACCTAGTATGAGAGGATCAGGGAAAGCTGGAATCTGAAGGATACATAGGAGTTAACCAGGCAACATTAGGGATTAAGGAGAGGAAGAGTATTGCAGGCTGAGGGAAGAGCATGTGCAAAGACTTTACTGATGCAGTACAAATTGAGAGATGATGATGCCTGAGTACTAACTCTGGGCCAGGAACTTTTATCTTCTCATTGACCCTAGGATGTAGGTATTATGGTATAGATAATAAGTTTTGGTACATTGTAAAGGCTCAACAAATGTCTGTGGTGTAAATAAATAGATCCCTATTTTACCTGGGGAAACTGAGGCTCAGAAAGATTGAGTAATGAGTAAATGAGTATTTACAGAAAATGGCGGAGTGAGGATTACCCCTTTGAAGGGGCAACAGGTAAGAGAGCCACTGCTTCTAGTCACCCCATTACTGCCCAATGAGCAAGAAAAACTGCTAAATCATTGGTAATTTCTGGTAAAGCAGAGTGCCATATTCTGATTTTGCTAAATCAAGAGTGTTTTTTTTCCCCCCCAAAGTTTGGTGTGCATGATCTTAATTACTTTGGAATATATTCACATTAAATAACCCTAAAAAACCCAAACCCACTGCTGTCAAGTCGATTCTGACTCATAGTGACGGTATAGGACAGAGCAGAACTGCCCCATAGAGTTTCAAAGTCTATAATCTTTACTGAAGCCGACTGCCACATCTTTTTCCCACGGAGTGGCTGGTGGGTTTGAACCACCGACCTTTTGGTTAGCAGCCCTAACAATTCATTAAATAATTCAGTTTCTCTACTGCTCTTAATCTTAGCATTAGTTTAACATTTGCTTTACTAAAAGCAGTAATGACTTTTTTTAACCTACCAACATATTTGCTTTAATCTAATACAAATGAAGTTATTATGAATTTCAGATTTAACTAGATTTCCAAATCAACTTACTACATCCTTTTTTTTTTTTTTCTCTGTTGCAGGAAGAACCAGCACTTCTAATTTAGAATACTGTATTTTGTAAAAATAGAATAAATTTTGTGTGGTGTCCATGAATATCCCTTTTAATTTGCAATTAATAAACTTCACCATAAAAAGAATTAGAATTCTTATAAAGAAACTCATCTTGAAATTTAGAAATTTGTCATAGATTTACAGTTTTAATTCCATTATGGTGGAATTGGCTCCCACTTAGTCATTTTGAAACAGAGTGTGGGGCATGCTGTAGACATGAAAGTTTGTTCACAACAGAGGCCAGGCACGTTTTGATTCTCTGGCTGTGGCTACTCTTCAGCTCATCGCATTGCAGCTTCTATCCCTACCATTCCATGGAAACTGCATTTGTCCAGGACTCCAATGATCCCCAGGTTGGTGAATTCAATGGTCATCTCTCAGTAGCATTTGATACAGTTCTTCAGTCTTTTATTTGTTTTCAGCGCATGAGACACTTGTGGCTTTCCTTCTGCTTTTTATAGCTCTTTCACCATGTTCTTTGCTGAATGCTCCTGCTTACTAGCCCTCCAAGTGTTGGAATGCCTCAGGTAGAAGCAATACTGGTCACTGTTTTTGAGCTACATACTTTTCCTGGGTGATCATATTCATCACTGTCACTTTAAATATCATCTATATGCCAAATTTCTCTCTCCAATAGAAGTCTTTCTTCAGAATCAGAATTAGAATTCAGAATTCCAGGCTTATTTATTCAGCAGCCTCTTTGACGTTTCCATTTTGATTTCTCTTAAGCATCTCAAACTTAACATATCTAAAACTAAACTGCTAGTCACCCTCATCCCTAAACCTATTCCTTTCATTGTCTTTCCAGTTCAATATAAAGTAACGCCATCTATCAGAAAAGCTAGATACCTTTGATTTAGCTCCTTCCCTTCCGGCAAGTCTCATTTATCTCATCTTCCAAATGTATTAAACATTTCACTGCCACCACCCTCATACAAAGGATTCTTGGTAAGTGCTCGGCTGCTGACTGAAAGGTCAGTGGTTCTAACCCACCAGCCGCTCCACAGGAGAAAGATGTGGCAGTCTGCTTCCATAAAGATTTACAGCCTTGGAAACTGTAGAGCAGTTCTACTGTATCCTATAGGGTCGCAATGAGTCAGAATCGACTGCTCAGCACACAGCTCTCATACAAACCACCTTCACTTCTTCCCCTGGACTTTTTTAGTAGCCTTGTAATTAATTTCCTTGCTTTTACTCTTGCTTTCCATCTGTTTACAATATGGGGATCATTTAGAAAATACCGTATATTTATGCAAATAATGTGCCTACGTTTCTTTGCCAACCACGCCCTTACCCTCCCCACTCTGTATTTTCGTAAGCGAGCTATGCTAATTTTCTTTGGCATAGTGTGCTTATGAAAATACCTGGGGTGGGGATCCGTTGGCAAAAATACATAGAATGTTATTTGCATAAAAATGCCTCAAAACTCTCTTCAATGCACTTACATAGGCCTTCCAAGGTCCTATGTATTTGGCCCTGTCTACTTCTCCCCACCATCTCGAGTCTCTCTCTTCCTTGTTCGCTATATTCCTGCATCCTGGCTGACCTTCTGATCTTCTTCAGATATGCTAAGGTCAGTTCCCCCTCTTTTCTGTTCCTCAAACAAGTATGGTCTTTCCAGTTTTTGGTTTCTGTATTGCAGCCCCTCCCTAAAAGTCTCTTCAGCATCTTTATATATATATACACATATATTTTAGTGACTGATTTTTTTTTTTTTTTTTTACCTTTAGGACTTTACCTGGAAGTTTCCTTCTCAGGGGGTTCTTTCCTGACTGTCCTATCCTCAGTGCCTTCCCATCTCCTAGTCATAGTCTCATATCATTCTGTTTAGTTCCTTATTGTCATTTATCATAATTTGAAATTGTCAAAATGTTACCGTCATTTTGGTCTCCTTTTTTAGTCTTACATCCCACTTCTAATCCATCAACAACATCCTGTTCACTCTACCTTCAAAATAGAACCAGAAAAAAACGAATTTTCCTGCCTTCCACTGCTTGTATCCTGACCAAATCACCCTCTTCTCACTCCTGTATATTGTAGTACCTTCCTACTGAGCCCTCTGGTTCTGCCCTTGCTCTCCTTCAGTCTATTCTAAACATAGCAACAATGGTGAACCTTCTGAACTAAAACAAAAGTCAGACCGTGTCACTGGACTAGTCTGAACCCTCCAATGTTTTCTTATCTGTCAGAGCAAAAGCTAGGGTCCCTACAAATGCCTACAAAATCTCATGTGATCTGGTTCAGTTTCCTCTCAAATCTCTTTTCCTATTGTTCTCCTCATTCACCCCATTCCTAGTTTTGCCCAACATTCCCAGCTCCTGTCTCAACGTCTTAGCACTTGCTGTTTTCTCTGCTGGAATGATCTTCCCTAAGAACTAACATATCTCATTCTCTCACCTCCTTTAAGTTTTTACTGAAATACTACCCTGTTGGTGAGGTCCTTCCTGAGGACTTACATAAATTGTAACCCTCTAAGCACATTCATTTTTGCCTTTTCTTAGCATATTTGTCTCCTTAGCCCTGTTTACCCTCAAACATACTGTTTTTACTAATTTCTCTTTCTTATGATCAATCTCTTCCCATTAGAATGTGAACTTTCTGAGGGTAGTTTGTCTGTTTTGTCCATTTCTGTATCTTCATGCTTAGAATAGTTCCTGACACATAAGAAAAATCATTAATATTGATTGATTGAATGAATGTAAATATATACTTGGAAAAAAAAGGTGTGCTTAAATCCACATGACTGGTATATCTAGCTTTGAAGTTCAGCCAAGCCAAGACAGTTTATTGTAATAGTAAGTATTATACACCAAATATGTTTTTATAGAGATCCGTTACATCGATTTTTATAGCTGGAGATTATTTTCATTTAATATGTATTCCATTTAAAATACAGTCAAATCTCATTAATTTGGACTGCACTAATTTAAAATTTATGATAATTAAACCTGGAGTATGCACTATGAAAAAGGGATTGTTAATCAAATTGATGGTGTAGACAAAATTATAGGGGAAGATATTGGATTTCTAAATAACCTAACAATAATTTTTTATAGATTTTTAACAAATGTTTATATAAATGGGTGTTCTTAATTACAAGTGAATCGTATTAATTCTTTCAATGAAGGTCCATAGGACCTCTTCTTGGAATGGTTTGAAAACAACTTGTTTAAATAACTGTCTACTTAAGATAAACAAGACTATATGTCTCCAAGAATAACCAATCATTCAGTTTTTTATGAATGCAAGGTGGACTTTCCTTTTATTTGTCCAAAATGTTGAGTCTTTAACATTTATCTGGTTTTAGTTTCTCTATTATGTGTTTTTTCAATCTGCTTTGGTTGTGAACTAACTCCCTTATATTGCTTTCATGGCTTAAAATGCTAACACCTCTCAAGGTATTGGAAGGGTCTAGAATTGATGAAGGAGAAATTACATTAACTGTAACAACACTTCTTTCTTCATTTGCTCATATGCTGCTTATTTCAGGTCTCCATGGAACAAAGATTGAAAACAATTAACTATAGTTAATCAGTTTTTCAATATTTTTAAAAATTATTTCAATGATTTTGATGTTAGTCTAATTTCTCTTCTTTTAGATGAATCTTATAGAATCTGGAGTTTTTTTAGTGATTGCTCTATGATTTGCAGTGTACATCTGTAACTACTCACAGTCAACCTCCAAATATTATTATTCCACTTCAAGTACAGTTTAAGCACCTTGCAAAAATAGTTACATTTGCTCTCTTTCATTTTTTGTGCTAGAGTTGTTACACTTGTACTTCTGCCTATATATAAACCCACAGTCATGTTACTATTTTTGCTTTAGACAGTCAATTATCCTCAAGGTGATTGAAAATTAGAAAAAATATTTTATGTTTATCTTTATTTTGCCATTTTTGGTGTTCATCATTTCTTTGCATGAATTCAAATTTCCATCTGGTATATTTCTTCTGCTTGAACAACTTACTTTAACAATTCTTGTTGTACTAGTGTGCTGACAATGAATTCATCTTTTGTTTATCTGGAAAACAAAAAAAGATTATTTTGTCAGCATTTTTGAAGAATACTTTCACTGGGTATGGAATTCAGAATCAATGATGGTTAGTTTTAAGTCCTCGTCTGGTAGTTCCAACTTATATGAGTCAGTTTGATGTCTTGTTCTGTTGATTGCTTTATCTCTTCACAGTGGGTCATTGTTTTGTTTTTGGTTTGTTAGTTCCATAATTTTTTTATTGAATACTGATGTAATCTATAGAAGAATATTAGAGACTGAAATAAATAGTATTTATGCTTGGAAATGTTTCTTCATCTGTCAAACTATTAGTGTGAGTAAATCTAGTCATGAATTAAACAGTGTTCGGGTTTCCTTGTTGCCATGATTACCTTCAGTACAGGCTTCCAGTTTCTCCAGTGGTTGGGAGGAGTTACTTACCTTTTGTTCTTATCAGTGTTCACACTCCACATTAGAAGTTTCTGTATGCCTAAGGCAGAGTGGGGCCTTTATCCATGCTCTTGCCCCTTGTCTAGCAGTAAATTATGGTTGCTTGTTACTTGGGATTGGTCTTGTGTGAAACTTTAGGTGAAGTTTCTCTTCTTTTTTTTTTTTTGTCCAACCTCAGTGTTTGGCAGGGCTCTGTGTGCCTGGGCCTCAAAGGTGGCATTTTGCTTATATTCCTGCCCTTCTTTCCATGCAGGCCAAACTCTGCATTGTATTTGTGGTTCATGTAGGGGAGAGAGGATTTCTTACTCCTCACTTAGTGCTAGCTATCTCTGCTTGGTGTTTAATCCTGAAATCAAAAGGCTTTTCTGTACTTCCCTCATAGATATAAGATTTTTGCTTATATTCCTCCCCCAGCAGCAAAAGATTTTTGCCTGTGTTCTGGGGTTGGGGAGTCTTCCTATCTCACCTCAAGTGTCAGTGGATTTTGATTCTACTTCTGTACCAAAAGCAATGGAGTATTACCTAAGTCGTAGGTAAAAGTCCTGAATTTGCTGTTTGTCTTAGTCATCTAGTGCTACCATAACAGACGTACCACAAGTGGATGGTTTTAACAAAGAGAAGTTTATTTCCTTGCAGTAAAGTAGGCTAAAAGTCCAAATTCAAGGTGTCAGCTCCAGGGGAAGGCTTTCTCTCTCTTGGCCTTCTCATCAGTGTTCCCCCAGACTAGGAGCTTCTCTGCGCAGGGAGCCCGGTCC
>NW_004444032.1:2267386-2305448 GCF_000243295.1 Trichechus manatus latirostris | reverse complement strand
TACACACATTTTTTGGGGGACATAATTCAAACCATGACACTGTTCTTCCTCCAATGGCTTAAGGCTTTGCTTCACAGAAGGAAGGGTCCAGGGAAGCATAAGAGACTTTGTGTAACTGCTGATTATATCCTAAATACCTGCACCAAGTAGGGAGGTTTCTCTCCAGTCTTCTGCCCCGCACCAATCTTTCTCACAAGCACTTGGGGAAGGGTTATGGAAAAGAGCTTGCAAATGAGTGGAAGGTCTCCTTGTTTCTGGGGACCCCAGGTATTACAAACTGATATGCTCCCTGTACTTGTACTTTCACGATTTGTTAAATTTTTAGCTTATTTATTTTTATCTGTGTGTATTGTTTTTCTTTCTTTTTTGATGACCACTTCTTTCTCCTCTGACAAAGGTGAAACATTTATGTGTTCTTTCTCTACTCTTATGGGCTTGTCCCTCTGTGGAATTCAGCTTACTTGGTTGCTTGGAGATCTCACATCTCTGACGGGCTCAAGTTATGATTTTGTAGATCATCTGCCTTTCTCACATTATTATTGTAAAAGCAGCATACTCTTGTGACTTTCTGCATTCTGAGTGGAACCTGAACCAGTTTTGGTAGATTACTACTTCATGCTATCTTAATAAAGCATTAAACATATTCTCTATTTGTTTTATCCAGAATTTTAGTCGTTTGATGAAAGGGTCTTCAGGGTATTTAGTCTGCTGCTAGAAAATACTGACTAATTCTTGGAAAACCTATGTTTAAATATGATTGTACAAATACGATTGTTAAATATTTAGGGACAAACTAGAATATATAATTTTCAGAACAAATGAAAAAACCACAAAATTTGACTACTTTAGCTAGAGATAGGGTATGTAATATGTGCTTTTTATCAAATTTAAAAAAATGTCCTGTATAATTTCAGAGAACGCTCTTGAATAGGAAACATTCTGTACATATTATTTTTCATTTATATTTTCTTCTAAAATCAGTTTTTTTTTTTTTTCTCTAAAGCAATGTAAGATTTTCTGTTCTGAGGAAACAGTCAGGAATTTCTCATTCCCCTAATGCGTATCCTGGAGAAATGGCCTTGTATTTCAGTTAAGCTATTTGTTATTAGTATTGTCATTCATCAATACCCCATCAAGAGCATTTAGTTAAAAGAAAAATTCAACATTGAGGGCATATTATTATTCTGAATGGTGGATTTTTCTGTATGCTTTTCCCCTAGAAAAACTACCTTTTCTGATTTTTGCTTTTAACACCAGAAATACTTTTAGATGCTGTGAAAATCTATTACACTTTCATGTTTGTGTTACACATCTCAAAAATGCAGTCATCATCATTTCCCTTTTTGAGGTTGTTTTGTTATGGAAATAATGGAGGACTGTGTTACTACAGTGCCACAAAATCATCTTTATGGAGATGAGCTGGTAATTGCGATAAAGACCTTGAACTACTTAATTAATTTTCATAGTTTATGCCAGGGTATTTACATCCACCACACCCGCACAAGATAAAGGTAAGAAAGTTATCTTTGTTTTTCCTTCAAATTCTGAATTATGAATTTTAAGGAGAAAAAAAATAAACTGGAAACTTTCTGTGCTCTGTAAGAGCCCTTCCAGCTCTAAAATTCAACGACTCTATAGTATCAGTTCTTAAAGAGTTTAGTATGTAGTGAATCTATCTCAGACCCCATCCCAGGAAATTTTTATACTGAAGTATCAGTATGTGGCAGTTCCCAGCATGGAACCAAGAAGAAAAAGATATGATAAAGCTTCACCGTCTTTCATAGCATGCTTCCTGGAAGAAAAAAAAAAAAATCATGTCTCTATTGTGCAGCGTAATGAACAATTTAAAACCATACTGTTTGCAAGCTCTCTGATTTAGAATTCTAAACTGAATGCATGCCTATAAATTGCCTTTAATATGTAAATGTCTTGTGGAAGCATTTATAGAACATTCAATTTACAAGGTGCGTTTAAATCCATTTCTTAGGGTGATACTCTAAGTTAGGTTCAGTTTATTTCCATTCTACAGAGAAAAAGTAAATATAGGAAGATTTTTCAACTATTCTAGAATAGACATTTAATAGCAATGAGGTCTTCATTCATTCTTTCGTTTACTCATTCACTACTTCTTTATTGAGAGTCCTTTTTGACATAGGCACTCTGTTAAACACTAATAATATATACATGAAACCTGTAATCCCTGACCATAGGGTGATTATAGGCCAGTAGGGAAGCAGAAACTGAAGGAAACAATACTTACAATATGATAATTGCTACAATGAGAGTATGGACAAAATGCAGTGAAAGCATAGGCCAAGGAGAATCTAATTGTACTTGAGAGTATTAGAGGAGACATCACTGAAAAATAACGCAAAACTCTTGAACAATGTCTTAAAGAAGCAGCAGGCATTTGCTAGTCTCATGTCAGGGGCTAAGGACTGAGTTGAAAGCAGAGCTTTCAAAATGTATAGAATGGCATGTCAAAAGTTTGGGAGAATATGGAGATTTGAAAAAAACTGAGGAGCTGCTAGTATTTCTGGAATCATGGAGCAGAGATGGAGGAAAGGAGGCTGAAGACAGGAAGAAGCACAGTAAATGATTTTTACATCCTTGCCTGAGAGTTGTAAGCTTCATTTTTAGGAAGTAGAAGACCTTTGGAAAGTGTTTAGATGAATCAAAGGATTTGATTTGCATTTCAGAAATACATCTCTGGCTTCACTGTGGAAGGTAGAACTAGAGCGGGCAAGATTTATTTATTCTTTCTTTATTCCATAAATACAGCTAAAGAGTGGGCACTGTGTTAAGCACTGGAGGTATAAAAGTTATAGGATAGTAATAGGATAGTCAGGTCACTGCCTAGTGGGACTTACAGACTAGTGGAGGAGATGGTCAAAAATCAAGCAAATACATATGCTTTAAACAAAACAAACAAAAACCCACTGCTGTCAAGTCAACGACTCATAGCGGCCTTATAGGACAGAGTAGAACTGCCCCACAGGGTTTCCAAGGAGCGGCTGGTGAATTTGAACTGCCAACCTTTTGGTTAGCAGCTGAGCTCTTAACTACTGCACCACCAGGGCTGCATATATGCTTTTGACATTATAAATTGAATGAAGTATTTTGAAAAAAGCAAACAAGGGTCTGAGAGAGTAGAACGGAGAAGGGATGGTTAGGGAAGGACTTTAGCTAGAACGGTCAGGGAAGGACTCTGAGAACTTTCATTATAAAAAACAACAAATTACTCACGACAAACCCCACAACTGATTACAGGACCAGGTCTTCACGGCACTTGAGGTGAGGGCTGCTGTTCTAAATAATAAGCCCAGAGGAACTCTCAGGTGGTATTCACTCTGGAAGATGTTCTTTCATATCCCCAACCCAGGAAGATTTGTAAAACCTGTTTCACTCTAGTTGCACAAATAAGAAATCTTTTTGTAATAAGTATGTTTCAAGGCTTGAGTTGGAAAAGAGTCACACCTCCTAAAGTTATTGTACTTTTTTGATTTACAAATAGGACCACAAATACTTTAAAAGGCTTAATTTTGAGCAGTTACAGAGCTTTAGAAGGACACCTCACTGCAGTTAGTATATGAGGTCTGATAGAATCACCAGATAGGTGTGAACTGGCAGAAATTCAACAAGCCATGGTGTGATATGTTGAAGTGGATCATAGGCTAGTATAGAAACAGCTAATACAAAGGAGTCCCCATTAGGGAGTAGGACAGAATTTTATAAGCATTTCTGGTTAGTGAAGGGGGATTTATGATTCAGAATATAACTACAACCTGTTTAAAATTTTATTACAAATCTTTGCGTGTATTTAAGTTATGTATTATAAAGCTATAAAATACAGATTTTTGTAATGTGGGTTCTGTCCCTATCTAAATCTTTGGGGGCTGTTTTCTTTTCTGGTTGTTGTTAATGATATCCCAAGTAATCTTTTACCAACTAATCTTGATTGTTTAGACTCTTTAGCGATTAAACACACAAAGTAAGCAGCAACCCTTACATAACATTATATGAGCAAGGCCTAGTCTTGTGTAATATTGGCAAATTGTTGATACTTGTTAAATCAAAGGATGTCTATGTCTTTTGGGAAGTGATATAAGATAGTGGTTAAGAGTGCTGGCTCAGGTCTCAGATGGCCTGGGTTTCAATCCTAGGTCTGCCATTTGCCGGCTTGAATTTTAGGCAAATTACCTCATCTCACTAAGCCTCAGTTTCCTCACATTTAGAATACGGAGAGAAAGTAAAAGTTGAATGAGATAATCCACATAGAGTGCATGGCACAGTCCCTGGCACATAGTAATTGCTCCATGTTCAGCTTCTGATTATCTATCAATAAATATGCACTCAATCTCCCTTAAGATAAATAGTTCACTAGCTAAAATTAAAAGTGGAATTGAAAAATGAGGATTTCTTTTCCTCTGAATAAAGCTAACAATTCTATGTATGATATCAAGGTCATTTCATGATGAAAAGAAGGAAAAAATATAACCTTTATCCAGTTCAAGAAGTTTCATTAAAAAAAGTTTTAGTTGATCTAGTTTCCACAATGTAGACATATCTGATGTATTCATTTTCAACAAGTTGACTTAGTTGACACATTGGTAGTCTTTTTATTAGCATTATATTTTGGGCGTTCATGAATATCATGGGTCAAGACCAAAATCTCTTAACATGTTTTCAATTAAGAGATTTTAGGAAATGTTTCAAAAACTAAGGCTTACGTATATAAACAAAGATGCTCATAAAAGTTGATGAACAGCAATATCATAAACGCATTGCTGTCTAGTGAGATGCCTTAATTTTGACAGAATAGTGGTGAAGAGAAGAGAATAAAGTTGAATAAAATTTCTCCTTGGTTTCTCCAATTAATTGAAAATGATGTCAAACTCCAAAAATCGTGACCACTATTTTCCTCCACTCTTATGGATATTTGAAATGTACCTGAAAATTCATAGGAACACAAAAAAAATCTTTCTGTTGCCACATCTAGTAGCCTTGGGAATTATAGGTGAAATCACTTTCTAATAAAATTCATACCATTAATTTAAGGTTGTTTGTATTTCTCCTATGTCTTTTGAATATTTTAGACCCCTTGAAAGCAGTGATGGTTGCTTACTCATTGTGAATTTCATTCAGGGTACGGCACATAGAACGTCCTCAACAAATGTTTGTTCAGCCTTATAATCTTCATGAGAATTTCACTTAATCAAGATTTGCTCTAAATAGAATGTGTTCTAATTGGGTTCTAATATAAATAGTTCACCAAAACATGTTCATTTGTAATTTCACTAAGAAATAGGTTTTTCAGTCCCTGTTAGGGCTTCTTGGGAGGATAAAAATATAGAATATTTTTAGCCTGTACAGACAAGTTTCATAAACTGATATTTATTGACCTTTTGCATATATACTAGCTAGTAGAAAGGTTAAAAGAAAAATATATTTCAAAGATCTATAGCACAGAATGGAAAAGGAAAGAAACAACCCAAATTGATTTTTGACAGTTCTAAAAGAATGAAAGGCCAAATTTGAAACAATATGTGTGTGTATAATTTTTAAAGTAATAAAATAGAACAGATATATATTCTAAAACTTGATCTTCCTATGCAGTCTCAACTTTTGGCGAATGTTAGTGTTGAGATTGAATTTGGGAAAACTATCTTTTCCATGAGGTACGAGGTATGAAGAAAATATTGGGTCAAATGCTGAATTTAAACAAACATTGTTTATCACTGACAAACATTTCAGTATTGTCTTTCTTCTGAAAAATGCTGGTGTCATGTGGAAAGACAATTACATCTTTCACCTTTACCAGACTTAGTCCTTATATTTTTTCTGGGGTCATGCTGTCTCATTTATCTCATTTGTGGAAGTGGGTACAGCTACTATGACCACAATATAATTGTACATCTTGCTGCCATAAAAGGATATTATTTTAAGAAGACATTACTTTCTGCTTCAGGGTAGAAGTAGATATTTTTTAAGTGACATATTTGTCCTAAAGCCAGCTGTGCCACCTAGGTGTCTGGTTTTCATTATCTTGTATGAAGAGAGCACCTTATCACAAATAAGGACATGTGAGTATACCTGGCTGATGTTACAACTGAACACTTAGGCTTATTATTAGCTATGAGTTATGCAGTCTAGAGTCTACAAAACTTGCCGTCTCTCAAATCTGACCTGAAATACACAGAACAGTTCTTTAAACGCAGACACAGAAAACCACTGTGCCTAAATTATTTTAACCAAGCACAACTGGAACTCTGCAGTTTTGAAATGTGTCATTTTCCCCTAAAAGAACTTCTGCGAACATTCCCCAAGTCAGACTTTTATCTCCTGAAACAAAACTGGAAACTTAGCAAAGATGAATTTCTTACCACACATACATATTATTATATGAAAAATCTTAAGGACATCATATCATCCTTAAAGTACCTGAATTGGTTGATGTGCTGTGCAATCTTAAATGAGAAAATGAAATTTTCTTCAAATTGAGACTTTTCCCCCAAAAGACCTAGTTATAAAAATTTCCAAAGCTAAGAGGAAAATATCATTAGATAACAAATAGAATTTTTTTTTTTTAGGGAAGGAGATATTCGTGATGATTATTTCTTAACCTTATCAAAAGATCTCTTGATTTTTATCCAAGTTTAGATAAACAAAGATATAAAGTAAATAAGTTTACTTCTTTAATTCATAAAGCACATGCTGTATATACATATTTATGTCTATTTATCTATCTGGCTTTATCCACATTAATCTTTTGCCAGTCAGTACACCCTTGAGCACTTTGCAATAATCCTTTTAATTCAACATGGATAATTTCAGTACTTTTAAGTACATTTGACAACATGTGATCTGGGACCTCACAGGTAAGAATATCATAAAACTGAATCCTTGGGAAACTTAATATTCATGGATGAATTCCAGGAAAGTCTCAATTTACACTAATTCTGCTGCGTGGAGACTCTATTTAAGAATACTGTATCTCTAAATAGGCAATAGATAAGTGGTATCTTGGGTAAAGGGTGAGACAGTACACAATACAGGGGAAACTAGCACAACCTGTACAAGGAAAGGTCATGGAAGCCCCACAGACACATCCAAACTCCCGGAGGGACTGAAGTGCTGGGCAGAGGGCTGTGGGGACCATGGTCTCGGGGAACATCTAGCTCAATTGGCATGACACAGCTTGTAAAGACAATGCTCTACATTCTACCTTGGTGAGTAGTGTCTGGGGTCTTAAAAGCCTGTGAGCGGCCATCTAAGATACTCCACTGGTCTCATCCCTTCGGGAGCAAGGGAGATTCAAGAGAACAGGATACAAGGAAAAGATTAGTCCGAAGGACTAATTGTCCACAGCTACCAAGGCCTCCACCGGACTGAGTCCAGTACAGCTAGATGGTGCCCGGCTACCACCACTGACTGCTCTGACCAGGATCACAACAGAGGGTTCTGGACAGAGCTGGAGAAGGATGTAGAGCATAATTCTAACTCACAAAAAAAAGACCAGATTTACTGGCCTAAAGGAGACTGGAGAAACCTCGAGAGTATGGCCCCCAGACACCGTTTTAGCTCAGTGGTGAAGTTACCTCTGACGTTCACTGTTCAGCCTGGGAGTGGACAGCCCCGTAAAACCAAATGAGACTAACGAGGTACAGGAGTCCAGTGATAAGGGCCAGAAGGCAGAAGGGAACAAGGAAGCTGGTGATAGGGAACCCAAGGTTTAGTAAGGATATTGTTGATGTGTTGTGAGATTGTTAACCATTGTCATAGGGCAACATTTGTAGTAACTGTTAAATGAGAAACTATTTTGTTCTGTAAGCCTTCATCTTAAGTGAGAATAGCAGCACAATTGGAAGAGTGTAGTCAATGTCACTGAACTGTGCATGTAGAAATTTTTGAAACGGTGTATCTTTGGCTATGTGTATTTTCACCAAAAAAAAAGGGTTGAGAAGTCAGAGGGTTAATATGTTGTGGGGTTGTTAACCAATGTCATAAAACAACATGTGTACCACTGTTTCATGAGAAACTATTTGTTCTGTAAGCCTTCACCTGAAGTACAATAAAATATATATATATAAAAAAAAAGAATACTGTATCTATATTTCAGCGTTTTTTATTGTTTTAGGTTCTTACTGACTCACTAGGGAAGAAGACTGATGTGTATAAAGGTCCTAATGAAAGTTGATTATGTTTTTATAGATTGTATGATTTAAAACATAATTCCCACCAATTTGTACTATATATCAATGGGAAATTAAAATTCCTGTAGTGCTACTGTTATCATGTGATACTTCTCTCAAGAGATTTCTAACTCCCAAGCATCTACAGGAAAAATAAAAAAGTATTGGCCTGACATTCAAAGAATTTATTTTGCCTGTATGCCCCAACCTGCCATTACTATTTCATCTTTGTCCGTGGACCTACATAAACTCTCAACACAGGTCCTATTTTTTATTTGTTATCCTTTGAACATTCCATCTCTACATTCCTGATTTACCAATTCAGATCCCTGTTGAATCAGGTGGGAGGCTTGGTTGAAATTTAGCACCATAAATGAACGATATCCACTTGCCTCTTTTCTTGGCTCCTTCTGTAGCAGACAGTTGTAAATATATATCACACCCTGAATCATACAGAAAGAGGAATCGTAAGTTATAAAGTATAAATGCAAGAAAAGTCCTTGGAAAACTGTATAGTTGCATAATTCAACCTTGTATAGCTTCCCAAGTAAGTTTTAGATTTTTTTCTTTTTTGTTCTGGGTGTTTCTTTCAGTCTCCATCAGCTGATTAATCTCAGTCCAGAATTTTTGTGCATACCCAAAGTCCAGTTTCTTTTTCTATCTTTACCATCATTATAATCTATGAATGTTGAGGAAAACCTATCCTGCTTGTGTTTGCATTCCAAGCAGTCCTGCCAGTAATGCTTTCCTTCTTACACTCATGATGTCTTCACTAGCATTACAATCTCTATCAGTTTTACAGAGAACTACAGTTTGTAAGGAGCCCTGGTGACATAGTAGCTAAGAGCTCGGCTGCTAACCAAAGGGTTGGCAGTTCAAATCCACCAGCTGCTCATTGGAAACCCTATGGGGGCAGTTCTACTCTGTCCTATAGGGTCGCTATGAGTTGGAATCAACTCAAGGGCCCCTAACAACAACAACAACAACAGTTTGTAAATGCTTCCCAATGTGTATTAACTTAATGGAACAGTACAACCATAATTGTGTATGTTAGACATAACTGGATCCACTTCTCCTACTTCAAGATGAAGAACTGACCGAAGCAGTATTTCTCAGTTTTGCAGTCTGTGTTTACACCTAATCTGTCTGTGTCCGTGTTTGTAGTCAGTTTTTGTTGGCTAAACTACTTTTTTATTTATTTCATTTACCCCAACTTACCTATTCCCCTTTTCTTTGCTATTGTTTACTTTTCTCCCTTTATTGGGGCATGGATTCAACCTGTTCCTCACCCATTTCCTATTTTCCCTAATCACCCTTTTAATCGTCACATATTAGCAATTAGAAATAGGTTTTGAGACTAAAAACTTATTATGTTCTTCCTACAGCCAAAGTTGTATAGGCAAACATTTTTTAAAAAATTTAGACATTTTCAAAATAATTTTACATTAGCAATTTCGGGTATGTTAAAGAAATATAAAGCATATGACTTATCAGTGAGTAGCTTGCAAACTAACCAGAAATATAAGGAAACAAGCACACTGATTTAGGCACACAACAGTATAAACCAGAATAAAGCTTGAGTATTATTAAGAAATGGCCCCTGCATAGGTCTTTGTTGATAATGAAAATTTTTAGCTCTCGGCAGGAGTTTCTAATGTCTGTCCTTACGTGCCTGGATTTGATTAAACTAAGCATGCTTGACATTCAGGCTTTAAAATGGAAGTCATATATAGGGTTTCAGCAGACAAAAGGACAGAGTTTAGTTTTTCTTTTCTCCTCTTCTCCTCTTTGCTCCTTGGTCCTAGGCACATAGGACTCCTCAAGGACAGGACATTTAGTCATGTGAGTCCCACAGATGTAAAGACAGAGTGTATGGAGATGTTTAGTTCTCAGGCTGACCTTCAATATTCATGAGCTGACTTACGTGTGAACAAGGCTTCCTTCAAGAGTCAGAGGCTTCCTTCACATAGGATTCTCTCACCAGCTTGCATGGGGCCTTATGTTCTGGGTGGTCACTTCTTGATGTTAGAGGGACTATATAGCACGGATGTATTTGAAAATTATTCATATTTTTACCTTTTCTAAGCTTTTACATGGAATCCACTTGCTACATATTTATCCAACATTAGATGATCGAATGATGTCGTTTCTGGACGTAAGAGGGCCTTTGAACATACTACTCAGACAAGAGATTACAAGATAGTTGATGGTTTATTTTTATTATCACTGACCAATTTATGCTTACATTGTAAAAATCTATGGGTTCAGTTTTACAAAGCTAAAAAGCCTTGCATAAGGTAAATAAAAATCCCAGGGTGGCACAAAGAGTTTGCACCTGACTACCAACCTAAAGGTTGGTGGTTCAAAGCTACCCAAGTGTGCTGCAGAAGAAAGACCTGGTGGTCTGCTTCTGTAAGATTACACTAAGAAAATCCTATGGAGCAGTTCTACTCTGCAACACATGGGGTCACCATGAGCTGGAATTGACTTTATGGCAGTGGATTTGGTTTTGGTTTTTTATACGGTACACATTTATAAAAACAATAGTGAGACATGCCTTTAAAGGCAAACTTTTTGAAAAGATCTTAGCACTTACGTGAGGTGATACAAAATGTTGACCCTGGAGTCAGCAAATATAATCTTAGTTCTGCTGCACAGCAGCTCATCTTTGCCTGAGTGTCATATGAGTGACATAATGTGTAAGTGATTTTTAAACTATGAAGTGCCTTAAAATGTAGAACAATGACACTATCGTTGTTAATCATTAAGAGTCATGTGTTGTCATTCAGCAAAGAATATTTAGAGCAAGGTGTAGTGGTAAAATTTAGGAAAGTCTTATTTGAAGATGGGTTTTAATATAAGCTGCAAAGGAAAATAAGACTTGGGTAAGCCACAGAGAATGGAAAGATATTACAGGAAGAGGGAACAGGATGATCATAGCCTCATAGGCTAAACTGAACAGATTGTCTTTGGGGGATAGTGAGATGAATGGTCAGCTGGTATGAAGACTGTGTTGAAAGAAGTGAGAAAATATATACTCTACCCTATGATTAAAGTGACCTTTTCTCTAAAGAGATCGTAAAGATACGCTAGATTGCTATGGTCAAAGATAAAGAAGGGAGAATGGAATATACATAAAATGTTCCCCGTATATCAATTATCAGTTAACATTTTTAAAGCACTTTCTTCAGGCAAGGGAGGCTGCTTTCATTTATTGCCTACTGTGGCACTTTTAACAACCTTAGAAGATAAAGCATATTATTCTGCCAAATTTACTTATACACAGAAGTTCAGTGAGCTTAGTTAACTTGCTTAAGGTCACAAAGCTGGTAAGGGATAGAGCTGGGATTTGAACTCAGGCATTTCAAATCTAGAGTACAGATTCCTAATCATAAGCTATACTGCCTCTCTAGGCCAAGATATCATACCAAATGATAGAATGCAGGAATAATGAATAATTAACCTCCCCAAATTAACTCGGCTTTAATATTTTTTAGAATAAAATATTTCAAACGTATAAATAAGAGTATAGAATATTTTAACAGTCACACCCAGATGCAGGCTTAAGGACATTTAACATTATACTATATTTGTTTTAGATCTTTAAACCAAAAAAAATATTACAGATATAGTTGAGGCCCTCTGGGCATCCCTTCCTGATCCCAATTCCCTCACTTCCCAGAAAGAAAAACTACCAAGAATTTGGTATTTATTATTCCTATGCAAGAGTCTTTTTTTTTTTAAATAAACTTACTATGTGAACTATTATCTTAAAAATAATGTATGAGAATTTTTGCAAATTGTGAATAGTACCACACACATTGCTCTAAATAGGAATTACAATTTTGAGGATTATGTATAATTATGCATATAGCTCTAGTTCATTCATTTTAACTTCTGTAAACCAAAAACCAAACCCGTTGCTGTCAAGTCGATTCATAGCGACCCTATATGACAGACTAGAATTGCCCCCTGGGGTTTCTAAGGTGCGGCTGGTAGATTCCAACTACCAACCTTTTGGTTATCAGACAAGCTCTTAACCACTACTCCACCAGGGCTCCCTTAACTTCTGTAGAGTCTTCCATTTTATGAATAGATCACAGTATCCCTAACCTCTCAGCTCTGATGGACAACTAAATTGATTCCAATTTTTCTGTTTACAAGCAATGTTATAAGGAAAGCTGCTAACAACTTTTTTTTTTTTTTTAACTGTCCACACGTGGCAGTCCTGGTGGTTAAGCGTTTGACTGCTAACTAAAAGGTTGGCAGTTCAAATCCACCAGCTGCTCCTTGGAAACCCTTTTCTATTCTCTCGTATAAGGTTGCTATGAGTCGGAATCGACTGGATGGCAACAGGTTTTCGGGTCCACATGTGCAAAAGTTTCAGACATGTATATACCAAGGGATGGAATTCCTAGGTCCTAGCACATGAGCATTTTAAGCTTTGCTAGATGTTGCCAGATTACTCTCCAAAGTGAACGAACGTATTTATACTCCCACTAGCAGTGCATATTTCCGTTATTCTTAGACAACACTTTCTATTTTTATACTTCTATTTTTAACCTAATATAATGAATATATTATCATTCAATTTGCATTTTCCCACTGACTAATAAAATTGAGAAGAACCCTGGTGGCGCAACAGTTAAGCACTTGGCTGCTAACAGAAAGGTTGACGGTTCAAACCCACCCAGCAGCTCCACAGGAGAAGGACTTGGTGATCTGCTCCTGTAAAGATTAAAAAGAAAACAAAAACCAAACTCATTGCCATGGAGTCAATTCCAACTCATAGCGACCCTACAAGACAGAGTAGAACTGCCCCATAGGGTTTCCAAGGTACTGCTGGTGGATTTGAACTGCTGACCATTTGGTTAGCAGCCGAGCTCTTAACCAACGCACCACCAGGGCTCCCTGTAAAGATTACAACCTAGAAAATGCTCTGGGGAAGTTCTGCTCTGTCACATGGGTTGCTATGAGTCGAAATCGACTCAATGGCACCTAACAAAAACAACAATGAGATTGAGAATATTTTCATATACTTGTTGGGAGAAAATTTTCTACGGGTCTCTCATGTTTTGAACATCCTGCAAGTGCAGAGGTTGCTCTTCGTTTTGAACTATCTTTTCATGGATGTTTTCGAAGAGAGCAGTGTTGGAAGATAGAGACACCAATTACCTCTGGAGCAAAGGGCAGGTTTGCTTACTGCCCGTTATACATATAAACATTTGAGTTCCCTAAGCGCCAAGTTCCTCTCCTGTAATGCAATCCATCACATGTGCAGGTGTCATCTGTCCCTCTTTGCAGTGTCCTGAGGGAATTTAAGCTCAGGGAATGGGTGCAAAAAATGCTGACACTCTGACTACTGCTCTTGCCATAAGTAATAAAGTCCTTTGTCTCTGACTCAGGAGCCTCATGTCTGGCCAGCAGCCATAAGACTATGGCAGGCCAACTTGTTAACTTGTAAGGAGGGTAAAATCTCATACCCTTCACAGTTCTTGACAGTTTTGATGATGAGAATGGAATGCTGACAGAAACACAGCTCTGGAAGAGGAAGACTGAGGGCCTCATAAGTCAATTAACAGATTTGAGGGAAGCTCATGGGAGCTGGTGGCCAACAGTTTTCCCAAATTATATGGTCAGTGGGGGAGTAAACGATCCATTTTATTGACTGTTATTGAAACTTCTATGGTGGTTGTCAGCCAAGTACTTGGAGTAGGTTCATAGATTGCTGCCCAAACAGTGCCTTGGTCATTAACTATCCATCAGGCAGGCGTACTCCCTTGCCAGTTGAGATGTCAGTCCCAGAGTTGCCACATGTGATAATTAGTACAAACATACATCCTGGTTTAGGGAAAGAGTCTGGTCTCTTTCAAAAAACAGTTATAGAGATATGCACCATCACTGAGTGTGGAAGGAGGGAAACTCACAACCACTTTAGGCAGAAACTAGCAAATCATCAGAAGTTTGGTTCACTTTGGACATTTTGATTGTTAAGGAAGAATGGCAACACCTGGGGTGTCTTAGAGCTCAGCTGCTCTTGCAGACTATCATGCAACCTTACTTCCATTCAGAGACAACAATAAAAGGTCTCACAGTATCTTGGCCTTCTCGGGAGGATGTACCTGAAAATGACAAATTCCCATTAAAAAACATAGATGTGGCATTGACCAGTAGCATTCAGGCTCTTCCTAACCCAGTCAAAGTGACCTACTGAAGAATAAGAAACTGATAAGGCAAATAATTTTCGATAAACTCTTACAGTCACCTTGCTACTTTGGAAACCTTCCCTAGTTCTTATGGTAAAACTGGGAGAGAACTGAACAGATATCATTTGACAAGGAGGCAACAAGTGCTTCATTTTAAAGGTGGACTTCTTAAAAAACATCACCAGAGTGTCAGCCAAATCCACGTCATCCAAAAGATGCAAATCCCATGGCTACATTGTGGCTGCTGACTCAAAAAATTCTCAAATAGATGGTGTCAGTAATGATTAATTTGCTGCCCCAATATAGGGCTTTGGTTGGACTAAAAAGATAAGGAAGTTTGGTTGAGCCACAGGCCACTACTCACCACTTAAAAATGAAAGGAACTTTAAACCTTAAACCAAAAATATCCCCTGAAGTCTTTAAACCAAACAGTAGTTTAGCTTAACTGGTAAAGAATGTCTGCCTTGAGCATTGTCCTCTTCTAAGAACTATCTACATGGGATCAAATTGACAGCAGCAACTCAAAAGATTAGACAGGAAAATTAGAGGGCAGTGAGTTTATGTTAATGGGGGATGAACAACTCAGAAAATAACGGTGAGAATGATTGCACAACTCAAAGAATGTAATTGCTGTCACTGAATTGCACATGTAGAAATTGTTGAATTGGTGTACGTTTTGCTGTGTATATTCTCAACAACGACAAAAATAAAATAAATTATAAAAAAAGAGAAAGTAAGCCACTTTCTGCCCGCATAGCCCCTGATTCCTTCCTCTCCCTGTACCCCAAACTCAGTTGTTTTAAGCAAAAAAAAAAAAAAAAAGGTAAGAAGTAGGCCAAGTTCTCCCTATTCCCAAGGAGGATCAAAGGTCATACACACTCATTCAAAAATCCTGCAGAACTTTGGGAAAACGAGTTAATCCACTTTTTATGGTTCTGTTGGACATAGTCTACCAAGTCACCATTTTATCCACGCGCATGAGGAGAGAGAGTGTCCGAATTTAGCTATTGGGATTTGGGCTGAGTTTGCAACTGGGAAGAAAAGCTAAGGTGGTCTTGTTGGTAGGGCCTTTTTGGCCAAGTTAATGCATTGCTGTACTGCTAAACGTATAATTGGTATTTCTATTTACAGGCTTGTAGTGTGAACGTTCCTATAGGATTCTCCTGATTGAAAAGAGTTATAAGTAGAGAAATGCTAGTGGGACACTTAAATCATTTCCCAGACTGTCTTTCTATCCTTCCCATGGTAGTCCAACAGAAACAATATGGTACATACACACAATGGAGTATTACACAATGATAAAGAACAAAGATGAATCTGTGAAGCATCTCATAACATGGATGAAACTGGAGGACATTATGCTGAGTGAAATAAGTCAATCACAAAAGGACAAATATTGTATGAGACCACTACTGTAAAAACTCATGAAAAGGTTTAGACACTTTAGACACAAAAAGAAACAACCTTTGATGGTTATGAGGGATGGGAAGGGTAGGGGGTTAAATACTAAATAGACAATAGATAAGTGGTAACTTTGGTGAAGGGTAAGACAGTACACAATACTGGGGAAGTCAGCACAACTTGTACAAGGCAAGGTTATGGAAGCCCCATAGACACATCCAAACTTCCTGAGGGACCGAATTGCTGGGCAGAGGACTGTGGGGACCATGGTCTCAGGAAACATCTAGCTAAATTGGCATAACATAGTTTATAAAGAAAATGTTCTACATTCTACCTTGGTGAATAGTGTCTGAGGTCTTAAAAGCCTGTGAGCAGCTGTCATGGATTGAATTATGTCCCCCCAAAAATGTGTATCAATTTGGCCGGGCCATGATTCCTAGAATTGTGTGGTTGGCCTCCATTTTGTGATTGTAATTTTATGTTAAAGAGGATTAGGGTGGGATTCTAACACCACCTTTACCCAGGTCATATCCCTGATCCAATGTAAAGGGAGTTTCCCTGGGGTGTGGCCTGCATCACCTTTTATCTCTTGATCTCTTGAGAGAGATAAAAGGAAAGGGAAGCAAGCAGAGAATTGGGGACCTCATACCATCAAGAAAGCAGTGCTGGGAGCAGAGCACATCCTTTGGACTGGGGTCCCTGTGCAGAGAAGCTCCTAGTCCAGGGGGACACCGAAGAGAAGAAGGCTGACAGGGAAAAAGACTTCCCCTGGAGCTGATGCCCTGAATTTGGACTTTTAGCCTACTTTGACTGTGAGGAAATAAATTTCTCTTTGTTAAAACCATCCACTTGTGGTATTTCTGTTATGGCAGCACTAGATGACTAAGACAGCAGCCATCTAAGATACTCCACTGGTCTCACCCCTTCGGGAGCAAGGGAGAATGAAGAAAACAAGTTACAAGGGAAAGACTAGTCCAAAGGACTAATGGACCACAACTACCACGTTCTCCACCAGACTGTGTCCAGTACAACTAGATGGTGCCCGGCTACCACTGACTGCTCTGACAGGGATCACAACAGAGGGTTCCAGACAGAGCTGGAGAAAACCATAGAACAAAATTCTAACTCACAAAAAAAGACCGGACTTACTGGCCTGACAGAGACTGGGGAAACCCTAAGAGTATGGCCCCCCAACACCCTTAGCTCAGTAATGAAGTCATTCCCGAGGTTCACCATTCAGCCAAAGATTAGAAAGTCCCATAAAACAAAATGAGACTAAAGGGGCACAACAGCCCAGGGACAAGGACTAGAAGGCAAGAGGGGACAGGAAAGCTGGTAATAGGGAAACCAAGGTCAAGAAGGGAGAGTGTTGACATGTCATGGGGTGGTTAACCAAGGTCTTAAAACAATATGCGTGCTGTTTAATGAGAAACTATTTGTTCTGTAAACCTTCACCTAAAGTACAATAAAAAAATTTAAAAAAAAAAAGAAATCAAATGATGTATTGCATTAGACAAATCTGCTGCGAAAGACTTCTTTAAAGTGTTAAAAACCAAAAATGTCACTTTGAAGACTAAGGTATGCCTGACTCAAGCTATGGTATTTTCAATCATCTCATATGTGTGTGAAAGCTGGGCAATAAATAAGGAAGACTGAAGAAGAATTGATACCTTTGAATTATGACAGTGGCGAAGAATATTGAATATACCATGGACTTCCAGAAGAATAAACAAATTTGTCTTAGAAGAAGTACAGCCAGAATGGTCCTTAGAAGTGAGGATGGCGAGACTCTGTCTAATGAACTTCGAACATGTTATCAGGAGGGACCAGTCACTGGAGAAGGACATCATACTTAGTAAGGTAGAGGGTCAGCAAAAGAGGAGATGAATTGACACAGTGGGTATAATGATGGTCTCAAGCATAGCAATGATTGTGAGGATGGCACAGGACCTGGCAGTGTTTCGTTCTGTTGTACATAGGGTTGCTATGAGTCAGAACCGGAGGCACCTAACAACAACGACAACAACAAAGGCTCTCTAGAAGCTGAAAGAGACAAGGAAGTATCTTCCTCTAGAGTTTTTGGAGAGAGCACAGACTTGCCAACACATTGAATTCATTCTGTGAGAGTATTGTCACAGAATTTGTTCTGTGAGAGAATAAATTTCTGTTGTAAGCTACCTAGTTTATGATAATTTGTTATGGCAGTCCTAGGAATCTAATATAAAATAGAATGCTTGACTCATGGAAGCTTTGTGATTCTCTGGCTTGATGTTCCTTCCCATTTAGGGGTGGGTCAACTCAAACTTATCGACTAGCAATGTGGGAAGATCCCAAGAAGGTCTGCTTGTCAAATGGAAATGGAATATTCAAGAATGCAGCTACTAGTCCTAGTGGTATCTCAGCTTTATATGCAAAAGTAGCAGATACTGTTTTGGGGGAAATATTACCTCCCACTCTGCCACTTCAAGCAAACCAACTGGCTCAATGAAGCTGTCACTTCACAGAAGTTCCCTCTAAATTGCTTAGCCTGATTAACTGATGATTCAGCTAAGTGGACACCTGATGTTATCCACTGGGCTGTTGGAGCTGTTCTTGTTCAGTATCAATGGCAGCTACGCAGAACATGGATTTAGTTGTTCTATTTAGTGGGAAGAACTCAAGGTGGTTCTCATAGCTCTGGCCAATACTCCCCTTGACAAACCTACTAACTCATCAGCTGCTGCCAGTGGCCTACCTACGTGGTCTGACACTTGGAAAACTATAGACTGACATGTTAAAGACATTCTTTTTGGGGGGTTGTGTTTCTGCATGCCTCGTAGTAAGGCGCTGACTGTCCTTTTGATCCAGACTATGTTTTCAGATATTTGAATAGCAAACTGTCTTGGAAGATAGAGATATCATCTCCCTCTGGAAACCCTGATGGGGTAGTGGTTAAGAGTTCGGCTGCTAACCAAAATGTTGGCAGTTCGAATCCACCAGGTGACCTTATGGGGCAGTTCTACTCTGTCCTATAGGGTCACTATGAGTTGGAATCAACTCGATGGCAGTAGGTTTGGTTTTGGTTTCTGGAGCAAAGCTCAGGTTTGCTTACTTTCCGGTATAATAAAGATAATATCTCCCCCCAGAGCCAGGGGTTGACATATTTACTCTCCATTATATAAAATTCAAGTTCCCCAAGCTCAGGATTTCCTTCCTGTAACACAGCCCACTGCATGTGCAGGTGTTTCTTGTCCTTGTTTAGATGTTCTGTGGGAATTCGAGCTCAAGGAACTGATGAATAAAATACTGATACTCTGGGTACTGCTATTGCTGTGAGTAATAAACTGTCTTCTTGTCTCTGACTCAGGAATCTCATGTCTTTTGCCAACATCCAGAAGTTCCGGCAGGCTAACTAATTAGCTTGCTGGTAGGGTAATATCTCAGCCTCTTGACAATTCTTGGCAATTAGGTTTATTCTTTTTTTTTTTTTTAATTTCTTTTTGGGTCAATTTTGATGGTTACATTTTTCTGGAAAATAATCCATTTTACTTACAGTTTCACTTATTTTGGCATAAAATTGTTCATAGTACTAAACATGATATTTAATCACTATGTGTTAATTATACTTTCTTATGTTCTTCATATCAGTTATTTATTACTTTTCTCTTTTTATTCATTAATTTTCCAAATAGCATTTTTTCTTGTGAATTCTATTCTTTCTTTTCTAGTTCATTAATTAGTACTCTTTGTGTTTTCTTATTTTTTTTACTATCTTTAAAAATACTTTTTTTCTGGCATTTTGAGAAGTATATTCATTTCTATTTTAAGTGTTTCTTATTTTGTAAAAATTGCACTTAAGGATATAAATTCATCTCTAAAAAACACATTAGATGCATCCTATAAATTTTGATAGGCAGTACTTACATTGTTTTTCAGTTATAAATCGTTTTTTGTTTTCTTTTGTGATAACATCATAAGCTGATAATTATTTAGGAGGTCATTTTTAAGTTTCCAAATATGTAAGATTTAAAAACTATTCCTTATAGTTGACTTTAAAAAAATTTTATTGTGTTTTTTTTTGAAAGTTTACAGAGGAAATTAGGTTCTCTTTTAACAATTTCTGTACATTGATTACATTCTTCACAATGTATCAGCATTCTCATTATTTCCATTTTGGTAGTTCTGTTTCCATTAATCTAGCTTCCCTGTCCCCGCTTGCCTTCTCATCTTTGGTCTAGGGTAAATGTTAACCATTTGGTTTCATCTAGACAATTATGTTAAGGAGCACAGAACTCGTGGGTGACATTATTTATTTTATGGGCCAGTCTGTCGTTTGGCTGAAAGGTGACCTCTGGGAGTGGTTTGAATTCCAAGTGTAAAAAGTATCTCAGGTGTTAGTCTCAGGGGTTCAGCTAGTCTCTACCGGTTCAGTAAGTCTGGTCATTTTTTAGGAATTTGAGTTTTGTTCTACATTTTTCTCCCATTCTATCTGGGACCATCTATTGAGTCCCTGATTGACACGGTTGGTAGTGGTATCTGGGCACCATCTAGTTCTTCTGGTTTTAAGGTAGGTGATGTTGTTGTTCATGTAGACTACTGGTTCTTGTAAAAATGGCTTGGGGGTGGTGTCTGACCTCCTCCAACCCCGCAAGGGGGAAGGAGAACCAAGATCAACAGCCCAAGGCTGATTCCTATGAGGCAGAGTTCAGACACGCTTCCTTTCTCAGCCATCTTTATCACTCTGACACCAACAGTCCCTCCCACAGCACTCTCTACTTCTCCATTGGGTTTGATAATTCATTGCAATGGCCACACAGAACTCACAGATCATAGTCATGATTATGGGGTTTATTAGGGAAGTAACAGGTTACAATTCAGGTTCAGGAACACGCAAAGACACAGTTCTTCCATCAGGACAGCCTCTTCCCAAATGTGCTCACAGGCATACCTCTCCTTGGCCCTAGGCCTTTCCCCAAAGGCACTCAGCTTTATCTCTTTGTGTACTGGGAAGCCCAGTGTGCGGTCTCCTGCTACGGGGTCTCTCCTGCCACTGCTTCTCATGTCTTCAGGGTTACATCTTTCTCTCTCTCTCTCTCTCAGTCTCCTGCTTCCAGGAGTTTCTCACTGCAGGGATCCTGGGTCCAAAGGATGTGCTCTCCACTCCTGGCTCCTCTTCCTGGGTGGTGGTAGAATCCTCCTCTCTGCTCTGTAACTGGCTCTCTTTTAAGGCAAAACTGACTAATCCCCATGGTGGGCTGCAATTACCCTATCACACAGTCCTGCCCACTCACCTGGGTGGGAGTTACAAGACCATGGCCGAAAGGCCACACAAAAGTAATCAATTACACTGCAGTTCTGTAGACTAGTTTCTTCTTTAAGTCTTTGTTTTCCTTCTTTCTCTTTAGCTCTAGAAAAACAGAGACGAATAATTGTATCTTACATGGCCACTTGCAAGCTTCCAAGACTCCAGACACTACTAACTAAACTAGGATGTAGAACATTGTCTTTATGAACTATATTATGCCAATTGACTGAGTTGCCCCACAAGACTGTGGTCCTAAGCCCTCAAAGTAGAACAATCCTGTGAGGTTTTTGGCTGTGTCTAGGAAGTATCCATAACTATGCCTCTTATGTACTTTATTTTATACTTGAAAATATATGCAGCACACATAAACATGTATATACATATGACTACAATTATTTATATACGCCTTCCTGTATATATTTTTGCATGCTTACATGTCTATGTAACCAAACACATATTTTTTTAGTTGTTATTACAGTTGTTGCAAAATTGTATATCCCCCAATGAATTTTTTTGGTATGTTGCTGTAGTCTGTTGGCTAGAATATTGTTAAAAATTTTTGCATGTATGTTCATAAGGGATATTGGTCCGTAGTTTTCTTTTTTTGTGATATCTTTGCCTGGTTTCCGTATCGGGGTTATGCTGGCTTCATAGAAGGAGTTTGGTAGTGTTCCTTCTTCTTCTATGTCTCTGAAGAGATTGAGTAGGATGAGTGTCAACTGTTCTCTGAATGTTTGGTAGAATTCTCCAGTGTAGCCATCTGGTCCTGCTTTTTTTTTTTTTGGTAGGTTTTTTTTTATGATATCTTCAGTCTCTCCTTTTGTGATGTTGTTGGAATGTGCGATTGAGTTGATTCCGACTTATAGTAAACCTATAGGACAGAATAGAGCTGCCTCATAGGGTTTCTAAGGAGTAGTTGGTGGATTTTAACTGCTGACCATTTGGTTAGCAGCCTGAGCTCTTAACCAGGGCTCCTCTTTTGTGATGGGTCTGTTTAAATTTCCTACCTTTGTGATAATTTGGGTAGGTAGTGTGTTTCTAGGAATTTATCCGTTTCCTCTAGGTTTTCAAATTTGTCGGAGTATAATTTTTCATAGTAATCAGTTATGATCTTTATATCTAGGGAATTGGTTGTAATGTCACCAATTTCATTTCTTAATTTGGGTATTTGCCTCTTCTATGTTTTTTCTTTTGTAAGTCTAGCCAGTGGTTTGTTGGTTTTGTTGATCCTTTCAAAGAACCAACTTCTGGTTTTGTTAATTCTTTCGATTGTTTTTCTGTTTCCTAATCCATTTATTTCTGCCCTGATTTTTATTATTTCTTTTTTTTTTTTCTGGTTGCTTTTGGCTTCTTTTGCTCTTTCTTTTCTATTTGTTCAAGTTTTCACTTTAAGTTATTGACTTTGGATCTTTTTTCTTTTTTAATGTAGGCATTTATTACTATGACTTTCCTTCTAAGTATTGCTTTTGCTGTGTCCCCAAGGTTTTGATATGTTGTGTTTTCATTTTTGTTTGATTCTAGGGATTTTTTAATTTCACTTTTGATTTCTTGTATGACCCAATAATTTTTTAGTAGCATATTATTAACTGAGTCTTTACGTTTTTCTTCTTTTTTATTCTGATGAGTCTATGTGTTAACTTTCTTTGTGGTTACCTTGAGATTTAGCCTTATCTTCCTAAGTTTGAACCAATCTTTTATTACTTGGGATCACCTTGACTTCCTCTCCATTTGAAAATTCTATACCTACATTATTTATTTCCTCTTTTATTGTTTTGACATTGTTGCCATTTACAGATTGACATCTCTGGTTTAAGTCTTTCAGTTTTGTTTTATTATTGAGATTTCTTTACCAAGGTTGGTATCTGGCTGATGATGTCCTGTGTCCTAGATTCTGTTTGTTGTCTGATGTTGTTGGTTCTCTAACTGAAGGACTCCCTTGTAAGTTTGGCTTGGTTTTTATGAATTCCCTTAATTTCTGTTTATCTGAAAATGTCCTAATTTTGCCATTTTATTTGAGAGAATATTACGGGAAATATTATTCTTGGTTGGCAGTTTTTTCTCTCAAGGTGTTATATATGTTGTTCCATTGTCTTCTTGCCTGCATAGTTTCTGCCGAGGAATCAGAGCTTAGTCTTTTGTCTCCCTTTTATATGTAAGTATTTGTTTTTCTCTAGCTGCTCTCGGGATTCTTTCTTTGTCTTTGGTTTTGACAAGCGTGATTATGATGTGTCTTGATGACTTTATTTTGGGGTATATCCTATATGAGGTTCATTGAACTTCTTGAATGGTTAGCTTTTTGTCTTTCATGATATTTGGGAAGTTTTCTGCCAGTAAATCTTCTACAGTCTTCTCTGTGTTTTCCATATCCCCACCCCTTGTTTTGGAACTCTGATCACATGCAAATTTTTGCTCTTGATTGTGTCCCACATAATTCTTAGGTTTTCTTCATTCTTTTCTCTGATTTTTTCCTCAAAGTCGTGTTCATGGATTTCTCTTCAATCTTGTTGATTCTGTCTTCCATTGTTTCCATTTTGCTCCTAAAACTTTCTATTGAGTTGTCAATTTCTGAAATTCCGTGGTTTGTCTCTTGGATTTCTAGTTGCTGTTTTTGTATGATTTATAATTGATTATTTCTTTTGACGTTTTGTTCTTGTATTATTTTCCTGAATTCTTCTATTGCTTTGTCAGTGTTTTCCTTGATTTTGGCTATGTTTTCATTGTTTTTTTTTTTTCTGTGTTTTCCATGATTTAGTCCATTTTTTCCTTGGTTTGTCTGTGTTTTCCTTGATCTATTGGACAGCCCTAAATATTAGTCTTTTGAATTTCCATATCAGGTAGTTCCACTGCCTTTTCTTCTACTGGAAGGTCATCTGATTCTTTGTTTTGGTCACTTGCTGGAGCTATCTTGTCCTACTTTTTGTATGTTTTGGTATTGTCTGCTGTCTCTGAGACATTAAGATATTATTTTCTTTATTGATTATATGTTCGTTTGTTTCTTCTTGCTTTTTTGTTTTGTTTTGATATGTCAGGGCAGGTGGCTGGGCTCATCTGTAGGCATGATAGCTCTTATCACATTGTCTGAGTGGGTAGGGAAGCAGCAGGCAATGTGAGCCTGGTTTAACGTACACTGTTTTGGTGAGGTGGCTAAGGGTGGACTGAGCAGGCACTGTTTGCCTCTAGATATTGGTCCAGCAGTGTGAGGATGTTCACAGCTCCTTGCCAGATAGGTAGGTTGTCAGATGGGGCATGGTATGGGCTCAATTTCCACTGTTCAGTAGCTAGTCTAGTCGTGAGAGGGGAGGATGCTTTAGCAGTGGCAGCATTGCAAGTGCTGGCGGGAAAGCGGGATTGAATATGTGGATATGTTATGGAGGGAGAAAGAAAATAAAATAGAGAGAGGGAAGAAAAGATAACCAGCAAGTGGTGGTGGGACAGACCTGGGAACTGGCAGGAAGAGGGGGAAGTGGTGTATGGGGCTAGGTGGGAGGGAGAAAGAAAAGGAAGAAAGGGGAAAGAATGGCATGGTAGGAGCCAGTGCGTGGGAGCAGGGCAGACCTGGTGTGGTAGTGGGCTGGTGGCTCTCTAGCTGTGTGTCATGGCCTGGCCTGATGGGAAGGGGTAGAGATGTTATACATGGCTAAGTGGAAGGTAGAAAGAAAAGGAAGAAAGGGAAAAAATGGCACAGCAGGAGCCAGCAGGTAGGGGTGGGGCAAACCTGGGACAGCAGGGCCCTGGTGGCTGTCTAGCCCTGTGGTGCAGTGTGGCCCGACAGGAATGGGTGGAGGTGATGTATGAGACATGTGGGAGGGAAAAAGAAAAGGAAGAAACAGGAAAAAATGGTGCATTGGGAGCTGACAGGTAGCGGTGATGTGGACCCAAGGTGTCATCGGGCCAGTGACTCTCTAGCCTATTGAGGTGACATGGCCTGTCAGGAAGGAGTGGAGGTGGCATATGATGCAGAAGGGTGAGTAATGGGAAAGCATGTTTCTCTGGTTACCAGGTGCTCTGTCTCCTGTTGGAAGCTCCGTGAAGTTACCTTTGCATACTCTCTGTCCGGGGTTGTTGCTGTTTATGTCCCAGGATGGCAACGCTGTGCTGTGTTAGTTGGCAGGGTACCTCCACTCCATGTCTCTCTTCATTCTTTGTTTTCCATCAGTTTCTTTTTCTATTTGGTGTTTGATCTAGTACTTTATCTCTTTGTTTGATGCTTAAGTTTCCAGGATTGATGTTTGTATCTGTTTTACTTAGTTTTTCAGGTCTTTACTGCAGAGGGATAGCATGGTGCATCTGTCTATGGCACCATGTTGTCTCTGTCTCTGGCAGCAGGCTTTTGTCCCCTAATTTCCTTTGTTGAGTTAACTGAGGAGGGAGGGTTCCATTAATGCTCCTGGCTTTACACATGTTTGAACCGATTAATAACAGGAGTGGAACTTTTGGCAAACTCTACTTGTTTCTGAATTATAAGACTCGCAAGCTCACAGCTCCCACTCTTCTATGTTTCTGTTCTATGTCTTGATCACAAAGATGTTTATCATTTATTTAATCTTGGTATGTCTTTTAATTTTCTCTTCTCCTTTTCTAACTTACCCATCATTGCTATGTGATTACAGCAGAGAGGAATATCAAAGCACAAACTTATTATGTTATCTTGACCAAAGCTATTCCACCTTTTTTTTTTTAATACAAGGGAGATGCTGTTAAAATAGCTACAGACAGTTCTAAAGACAAAGTAAAAGAACTTGCAAGAAGAGAGTCTGCGGGAATTTCTAGCGATTCAGTGAAATCAAAGCCTATAAATATGTCTACCACATTGCCTGGAATATAGTGGGTATTTTGTAAATTTCTTATTCTTTTCTCCTCTTCTTCCCTCCTTTCTACTTTTATTCCAATCAGTTGTAGTGGCAGGGGGGAAAGTGGGAGGTATGGCTGATTGGATATGTATTAACCCTAAGACCCTGAGCATCAGAGGTCTCCATCCAGTGCTGTCTTTCTGAGTCACTTGCCATCTGTCAGTGTTTGGATCTCAGTTGTGAGCCTGTAACAGACTTGGGGGGAGGGCTTTCCTTGGAAATAATTTCATAAAATAGGTCTCTAAGGCTGAATTATGTAAGGAAAAATATTTTTCAAAAAAGCACATTGACAAATGAATTAGTCAAGAGGATAACAAAGATAATGACTTGGAGAAATGGGGACACACACCAATCCAAGGAATGAAGTGAGGGCTTAAATACAGACTGAGATGCTGTAATCAGTATCCATGAAAGTCCATTTTAGGGAACTTACATAGGACTTTTGACTCCTGGACTCAGGTTCCATTTCCAGGACCAAATGGACTTACTGTATTTTTTGCTTCCTTCTTAAATTCCTAGATGAATCAGTCTGTTTTTTCTCTTCTCAGTTTCTACCGTCATCCACTTTTCACCTTGGGAGGACCACTTTTTATAAGCTTGGCTATGAAGTAGAACCTAGGCTTTCAAACAAATATTTATTACAGTAACTTAAACAAAGGGGATGTGTTTTGGTTTCTAAGGGCCTTTGCTGCTAATGATTATAGGAAAACAGATGGGATAATAAAAATAATAAACATAGAGAAGTTACTCAAAAACATTACAGCAGTAATTCTTGATACTATTCACTTCTGTTTGAAAACCTTAGAAAAATAGTAGTAAATTGTTGTAAAGATTCAGGTTTTTGAGTCAGAAATACCTGGGCTCAAATTCTTGATCCTCTGCTTATTACCTGTGTGACCCTGCCTGAAGTCTTTAAGCCTCATTTTTCTCATCTATTTGGTGATTTAAAAAAAAAAAAAAATCTGCCTCATGGGGTTGTTGTGAGGATTAAATAAAATGATATGTATATGTATAAACCAAAAACCAAGCTGATTGCTGTCATGTGGATTCTGACTCATAGTGACCCTATAGTACAGAGTAGAATTGCCCCATAGGGTTTCCAAGGAGTAACTGGTGGATTCAGACAGCAAACCTTTTGGTTAGCAGCCATAGCTCTTAACCACTGTACCACGAGGGCTCCATGTGTATGTAAACATACATAATAAAAATATAACAACTGTTTTTATTATTTATTTTTGTTTCTGTTGCTAACTCATCCTCCTAACTCTTGTTAATATCATCTGACTCCATTACAGCAAATGCCAGGTGGATCTTTTCCCCCTAAAAGTCATTTATGCTTGAAGAATGAATCCAGGTTAAATCGTAGGTGTCCCCTTTGTCTCTAAGGACTTCTAGACTGGATTACACCTAGATTTAAATGGGTACCAAATGATCCTTGAATACTGGCATGCATTCAGCAGTGCTTTCATCCAATGTCAGAACTGCAGAGTAGGTGTGGCTTTTAAGATGCATCATACTTGTAAACACCCTACTTTCATGTAAGAAAAGGAGACTTTCAAGTTATGGGCCCAAGGCACTTAGCTTTTATTCACTGGACTCTAGGGGTAATTCATCTCCCAGAAAGTCCCAAAAGTTAGTAATTCTAAGAATTGGCACACTTCTATTGGGCGTGACCTTGATAGTTTGATCTCAATGCCATGCTATCAGTTTGTGTGGAATGAATGGAAGTAAACAGCGAAGTTTTGTCATTTCTCTACACGCTTTTGTTGCACTTTATTTGACCTAGGTCCTGATGAGATAGATAGCTGGTTTTCTGTATTTTGAAAATTCATGTCCTTGCCATGTGTAAAACATATTCACCCCATCATATCATATCATCTTGAAAGTCTTAAATCAACTCCAAGTCCAAAATCCAAAAATTCCTCTTCATCATATTTCCACTGCAATAGCCTTACCTCCCCAACTTACCTTGAAACTTAGTGGGAAGGTTTTATAAACTCATTCTTTCTTGTCATTTCAAAACTTTGTTGTGTAAAAGTTACTTAACGGCCTTCCTAAGAGGTGGCTTGATTTTCCCTATTCACAGAGACCTGAAGACCTGCCAAGTTTGAATTTTATGGCTTTAGAAGGTGTATATATATATATATATGTGTGTGTGTGTGTGTGTATACATATATACATACGCACACACATATGCTGCATGCTCACAAAAAGGGTCAGTGTTCTTTCCTGAGTTCATATTTCGTAGGCAGTTAAATGACTTAATTTAAAAATTATAGATAAACATAGGTTGAAACCATAAAATTCTAGAATAATTGCATTAGCCAACATCTGAAGAAAGCAAATCTGAGAATCAAGCTTTTTAGCTTTAACTATTATCATTTATTTTCCATATTACATAATAACTGGGAGGAAAGCTTTAGACAATAAGAACATAATTTGATTCAATTGTATAATGAGGCCTCAGGAATATATTGAGAATAATTTTTTACTGTGTTTAGCATATTTGTGTTTACAAATAATTGTATAATATTTAAGTAATTAATTTTCTTGTATATTTCTCCATGAGTGTAATCATTGATGTGCTGATAAGTGTTTAACCTCTGACTCTTGGCGAGGCAGTGAGGGGAGTGAGGGGGGAGAGTGGGGTGGCAATTTCCATGGCATAAATACTTCCACCATGGTTGAAGTCATTAATTAGCTTGCAAAAGTTTTCAAAATGTAAAAATCAGCTCTTGGGAGCTAAGCTTGTTACTCAATGAAGCTTTGAAAGAACACCAGTAGTACTTGATTCCTTTGTTTGGTGGATGCTGGCAGATATGGCTCTGTTGTCATCCTTTAGTACTTGTCCAAGCCTAGGTCTGTTTCTAAAGAACAACACTGCTTCAGGGCTTTCTACTGCTGAAGAAATCCTTCATCTGTTCAATCCTTTAACGCTCAGATTAGGTAGTAAAAAAAAAAATCTAAACTAGCTTCTTTAACTCTATAATTCCAACCTGGATGCTGCTACTGTGTCTTCCTATGCAATGCTCTACTATTTTACTTGATGCACCACTGGATATTATTTTTTTCTGATACAACATTGCCTGCAATGTACTTTATAATTTAAAATATATTTGGTATCAAAGTCATGCAAATTTGGTAGCCATATTGCCTAACAAAAACGGCCAAAATCTGTGGTCTGGTGAGTATGAAAATCACAAGTCTAGAGAGTCCCATTTTTTTTTTTTTTTTTTTGAATGGAAGATTTAAAATAAAATCATTCAGGATCTCTCTATATTTTCTGGTTAAAATTGTTACATGAGGATATCATGGAAAATGGTGGAGTAGGAGGCTCCAGGAATTGATCCTTCCACCAAAATAGCTATTCATATGGCAAGAACTGTCTGAATCAACTATTGAGGAACTCTGGAATCTAGTTGACACAGAGACTGGGCATTCTTTCAACTGCCGCAGACTGAAGTGACTTTCTTGATTGCTTTAGTTGAGGGTATTTAAAGAAATAGAATACACTCATTATTTGTCTTTTTTAAAATTAGATTCAAGCATTTAAGGAAATCTCTGTCAGACTGACTACAGAGATAGTAGAACAGACATTTTGTTTATAAGAACATAGCTTTTGCAAAAAGAGTTTGAGAAAGTCACTAAACAAGTGGATGACTGCAGCCTTCAATAAGCACCAACAGCAATGCCTGGGGAGGGAAGATAATCTGATTTTCAGATTTACTACTTACAATGTTCAAACTGTCCAGTTCTCAACAAAAAAATTTACAAAGCATACAACGGGAAAGTATGCCACATTCACAGGAAAAAAAATACCTGACAGAAAACATCCCCAAGGAAACCTAGACATTGACCTTACTAGACAAAGATGCTACATTAACTGCCTTCAGTATGCTCAAAGAGCTGAAGGATGACACAGAACTAAGTGAAATTAGGAGACAGTGTATAAACAAGCATGTAATATCAATAAAGAGATAGAAATTACAAAAAGGAACCAAATTAAAATTCTGGAGCTTAAAAGTACAATAGCTAAAATAAAAACAAATCAGCAGAGGGGTTTTTTATGGATTGAATTGTGTCCTCCTAAAATATGTGTTGGAAATCCTAACCCCTATGTCTGTTGGTTATAATCTCATTTGGGAATGTGTTTTCTTTGTTATGTTAATGAGGTAGCATTAGTGTAGGGTGAGTCGCTATGAGTCCGAATCAACTCAAAAGCAATGGGTTTGGTTTCTTTTTGGTTTTTGGTGTCTTAAATCAATCTCTTTTAAGATGTAAAAAGAGCAGATTGAGCAAGCAACCAAGCAAGCAAATGCAGATGGAGGAAGATACATGCCACACCACATAAGATTTCCAAAGAACCAAGAAACAGAAACTGAAAAGAGACAAAGGTCTTCACCTAAAGCCAACAGAGAGAGAGAACCTTCCCCTAGAGTTGGCACCCTGAATTTGAACTTATAGCCTCTTAAACTGTGAGAAAATAAATTTCTGTTTGTTAAAGCCACCCACTTGTGGTATTTCTGTTATATCAACACTAGATAACTAAGACAAGGTTCAACAGCAGACTTGAGCAGGGAGAAAAAAGAATCAGTGAACTAGAAGATAAAGTAATTGAAATTATCCAGTCTGAGGAGGAGAAGAAAATTGAACAAGCCCCAGGAACCTGTTGGAAGCCATCAGGTATACCAACAAATGCATTATGAGAGTCCCATAGGAGAACAGAGAGAGTAAGGGAAAAAAAAATGTTTGAACAAATAATGGCTGAGAACTTCCAAAATTTGATGACATGAATCTACACACACAGGAAACCCAATGTACTCCATTCAGAAAAAACTCAAAGAGATCCACACTGAGACACATTATAATCAAAATGTCAAAAAGCAAAGGACAAAGAGAGAATCTTGAAAGCAGCAAGAGAGAGGCCCCTTTTCACATACAAGGGGCCCTCAATAAAATTAATAGTAGATTATTATCATCAAAAATCATGGTGGCCAGTGGGATGATATATTTAAAGTGCTGTAAGGAAACAATGAAAAAGAAAAACTGTCAAACTGTCAACCAAGAATTCTGTATCAGGCAAAACTATACTTCAAAAATGAAGGAGAAATTAAAACATTCCCAGATAAATAAAAGCTAAGGGAGTTCATCACTAGTAGACTTGCCCTAAAAGAAATGCAAAAGGGAATCCTTCAGGTTGAAACAAAAGGACACTAAATGGCAACTTGAAGCCATAAGAAGATGTAAACATCATTAATAAAGGTAACATATAGGTAAATATAACAGCTAATATTATTGCACTTTTCCTATGTAACTCCACTTTTTGTTTCCTATGAGATTTAAAAGAAAAATACATAAAACAAGAATTATAAATCCATGTTAATGCACACACAATGTATAAGGATATAATTTGTGACAATATGACATAAAAGATGGAAGAAAGTTGGAAAGCAGCTGAACTAAGGTATGCTATTGAAGCTAAGTTGGTATCAGTTCAAACTAGATTTTTAATCCCCATGGTAACCACTAAGAAAATAATGTATATATATATATATATACATATATATATATATATATATGTAAAAGGAAGTGAAGAAATCAAAATGATATACTAAAACAAACAAACAAAAATAATTCCAAACACAAAAGAAGACTGTATTGGAGGAATTGAACAAAAAAGACATAAGACATAGAAAACAGCACAATAGCAGAAGTAAGTTATTCAATCTCAGTAATCACCTTAAATGTAAATGGATTAAAGTCATCAATTAAAAGACACAGATTAACAGAATGGTTAAAAAAAATGATCCAACTGTATGCTGTTTACAAGAGACCCACTTTATTTTTTTTGTCTCCCTTTGTTCTTTTTTATTTTTTCCCATGCAAAAATTTATACATACATTTTTATGTGACTCTAAATGCTCTCCCCATACTGTGACAGCACACCCCTCCTTTCCACCCCTGACTCCCCATATCCATTGAACCAGCTCCTAACCCTCTCTGCCTTCCTATCTCACCTCCAGAGGGAGACACACTTTAGATCATAGACACAAAAAGGTTGAAAGTAAAAGAATGAAAATTATATCCATAAAAATAGTAACAAAAGAGAGATAGGGTAGCTATATTAATATCAGACAAAACATATTTTAGATTAAAAGTTGTTACAAGATACAAAGAAGCACATTTTATATTGATAAAATGGTTAATTTATCAAGAAGATATAGCAATTATAAACATATACACCCCAAACAAAAGAGCTCCAAAATATATGAAGCAAAAATTTACAGAATTAAAGGGAAAAATAGTTCTACAATAATAGTTGGGGACTTTAGTACCTCATTTTCAATAATATATAGAAAATCTAAACAGAAGATTAAGAAGGAAATAGAGAACACAAACAACACTATAAACCAACTAGACACACAGATATATGCAGATCACTGCAACCAACAATAGCAGAATATACATCCCTCTCGAGTATACATGGAACATTCTTCAGGATAAAACATGTTAGCATATAAAACAGTTAGCAATAAATTTAAAAAGATTGTAATATACAAAGTAACTTCTCCATCCACAATGAAATGAAACTAGAAATTAATCATAAAGGGAAAACAAAAAAATTACAAATACATGAAAATTAAACAACACTCTCTTTAAAAACCAATAGGTAAAAGAAAAACTCACTAGGAATATTAGAAAATACTTTGAGACAATGATAACAAAACCATAACATGCCAATTCTTATGGAATGCTGCAAAAGCCAATACCTAGAGGCAATTTTATAGCTGTAAATGTGCACTTAAAAAAAATTAAGATCTCAAATCAACAACCTAACTTTACCCCTTAAGGAATTAAAGAAAGTAGATCAAACTAAGCCCAAAGCTATCAGAAAGAAGGAATTTAAAAAAAAATTGGAGCAGAGATAAATGAAATAGAAAATACAAAAATAAAACCAAAAGTTTGTTCTTTGAAAAAATCCACAAAATTGACAAACCTTTAGGTAGACTGACTAAGAAAAAAGGAGAGAAGATGAAAATAAGTAAAACAGAAATAAACACAGGAAATTACTACTGACATTACACATATCAAAAAATTATAAGAGAATGCTATGAATAATTGTATGCCCACAAATTAGATAATCTACACAAACAGACACTTTACTAGAAACAGAAATAACCAGAAGTGACTTAAGAAGAAACTGAAATTCTGAATAAACTTATAACAAGTGAAAAGATTGAATCAGTAAGTAAAAACCTCTCAATAAAGAAAAATCCATGACTACATGGTTTCACTGGTGAATTCTACCAAACATTTAAAGAAGAATTCACGTTGATCCTACTCAAACTCTTTCAAAAAGTTGAAGAAGAGACACTTCCTAGCACATTATATGTGGCCAGCATTATCCTGATATTAAAATCCAGCAAAGATACACAGGGGAAAAAAAAAAAACACTACAGACCAATACCCCTTATGAATATAGATGGAAAAATTCTCACCAAAATACTAGCAAACTAAATCCAACAGCATATTAAAAGGATTAGACAACATGACCAAGTGAGGTTTGTTTCAGAAATGTAAGGATGGTTCCATATAAGAAGATCAATCAATGTAATACACTACATTAATAAAACAGAGGGGAAAAACCCTACATGATCATCTGAATAAATGCAAAAAAAGCATTTGACAAATTTCAACACATTTTAATGATTAAAAACTCCCAGAAAACTAGGAATAGAAGGAAACTTTTTTAACATGATAAAGGGCATTTTTGAAAAAACCCACAGATAACGTCATACTCAATGGTAAAAGACTGAAAGCTTTCCCCTTAGGATCAGAAACAAGACAAGCGTGCCCACTTTCACCACTGCTATTCCACATTGCACTGGAAGTCCTAGCCAGAGCAATTACACATGAAAAAGCAATAAAAGACATCCAAATTGGACAGGAAGAAGTAAAACTATCCCTATTTGCAGATGACATGATTCTATATATAGAAAATCCCATAGAATACACATATACACACACACACACACACACCTAGAGCTAATTAACAAATTCAGCAAAGTTGCATAGTACAAGATCAAAACACTAAAATCAGCTGTGTTTCTATATACTGGCAATGAACGATTTGAAAGGAAATTAATAAAATAATTCCATTTACTATAACATCCAGAAGAATAAAACCTAGGAATAAATTTAACCAAGGAGGTGAAAGACTTGTACCTTGGAAACTAGAAAACATTGCTGAGGGTAATAAAAGAAGACCTAAATAAATGGAATGACATCCGATATTCATGGATTAGAAAATTTAACATTGTATCCCCCATTCCCATTTCCAGAGTCGATTTCAATGATATAATATTGTATAGATGGCTTTAACCCCCTGAGTCAATCTACAGATTCAAGGTAATTTCTATCAAAATTCCAATGACCTCTTTTGCAGAAATGGGAAAAGTCAATCCTTAAATTCACGTGAAACTGTAAGGGGATCCTAATATCCAAAACAATATTGGAAAAGAAAACAAAGGACTCATACTTCCCAATTTCAAAACTTACTACAAAGCTACAGTAATTCAAAAAATGTGGTACTGGCATAAAGATAGACGTATAGACCAAAAGAATGGAATTGAGACTTCAGAAATAAGCTCAAACATCTAAGGCCAGTTGATTTTCGACAAGGGTGCAAAGACCATTCAACAGGGAAAAAATAGTTTCTTCAACAAATGGTGATGAGACAACTGGATAACCACATTCAAAGAATGAAGTTGGATACCTGTCTCATTCCATATACTTAAAATAATTTGAAATAGATCAATGATCTAGATATAAGAACTAAAACTATAAAACTATTACAAGAAAACATATGAGTAAATCTTCATGACTTGGACTTGATAATGGGTTTTTAGATTTGACATCAAAAGCATAAGCAACAAAAGGAAAAACAAGATAAATTGGACTTCATTAAAATTAGAAACTTGTGTACTGAAGGATATTATCAAAAATGCGAAAAGACAACCTACAAAGTGAGAGAAAATATTTGCAAATCACATATCTGATAAGGCTTTAATATCTGGAATATATAAAGAACTCTTACAACTCAACAACAGAAAGACAAAAACAACCTAAATTAAAAAACGGGCAAAGGGCTTGAATAGACATTTCTCCAAAGAAGATATACAAATGCCCAAAAGCACATGAAAAGATGTTCAACACTATTGGTCATTAAAGAAATGCAAATCAACACCACAATGTGATATTAATTCACACCTACTAGTATGGCTTTGGAAACCCTAGTGGCGTAGTGGTTAAGAGCTATGTCTGCTAACCAAAAGGTCAGCAATTCAAATTCCAGGCGCTTCTTGAAAACTCTATGGGGCAGTTCTACTCTGTCCTGTAGGGTCGCTGTGAGTCAGAATTGGCTTGATGGCAAAAGGTTTGGTTTTTTTTTTTTTTTTTGGAGGCTGGCTTTAAAAAATCAAACAAAAACCCAAAAACAGAAAATAACATGTGTTGGCAAGTATATGGAGAAATAGGAACCTTGTACATGGCTGCTGGGAATGAAAAATGGTGCAGCAGTTGTAGAAAATGATTTGGCAGCTCCTCAAAAAGTTAAAGATAAAATACCATGTGACCTAGAAATTCCACTCTTAGGTATATAACCGAGAGGAAAGGCAGCATGTGAATTAAGCCAACCTATATTCCTGATCAAAACTGAAACCTGTTTATCTTTATACTCTTCATTGATATTGATCAATGAATTATCTTAGTTTTTAAAGCGAATTTGAGTTGAACTTTCTGTTTCTGCAACAGAAAACAGCCTAGTTGATACAACTCCCAAGTGGAGAGTAAGTAGAACAGGGTCTGTGTTCTATGTATCTTGATACCTCCAGTACCTAGGAAAATGTTTTTAATGGAAGTTATTCAATCAATATATACTGACTTGAGTTGATGAGAATATTGGTCATGACCTCCAGGTCTGCAGTTTTGCATCTCACCATAGCTGACATCTTTCAGAAAGTCATCAATTTTCAGGGGCCCATTTAAAAAATATTTCAACTGAAGAGTTTGACATATTGTCTGCTACATGTATATTCTCACCTGAGAGCTGAGAAACCTGTACCTAAATAAGTTCTGGGGATATTTATTTCATGTTATCCACAATAGAATTGATCAGAAAAGAAGAAAAATGACATAATTCAGCCTTAATATACAACTTTTTAAAAATCAAATTATAAGATATATTTAGTAGAAAATTAAAGAAATGTGACCTTCAAGGGGAAATAACAACATTGCCACTTCTAATGAACATACCTGATACACCAGATGGATTTTAACATGCCCCCCTCTTTCCTGAAATCTTTTTAAGGTGTTTTAGGTATCTCAATTTGGGTGTAGCAGACTAGGATTGGTTTATCTTTTTGAAAAAATCATGTAAAAAGAGCAAAAGAATGACCATATAAAATGACATATGTTTTTAAACTAATTTTTAGAAACAATGGCATAATATTTTCATTGTAAGTGTAATATATCCACATTAAAAAATGGAAAATAAAAATAGAACCCTGATGCAACTAGTTTTATTTGTGTATTTTCTACTTTTTTCTAGTGATTATGCTTTTATTGCTTTCTTGTCATCAGAAACAAGATACAATTTTTAAATATATATTTACATATTTATATATAAATTTTATTATCTTTTCTGGTGAAGGTTTACAGAGCAATTTAGATTTCCATTCAACAATTTCTGCACAAGTTGTTTAGTGACACTGATTACATTCTTCACAATGTAGAATTATTTCTGTTCCGGTTGTTCCATTTCCATTAATCTAGTTTCTGTGCTCCCTTACAGTCTCATCTTTGTTTTAAGGTAATTGTTGACCAGTTGATCTCATATAGAGGATTTTTTTAAAGGATCACAGTACTTATGGGTGACATTCTTTTTTTTTTTAGCAATTTGTTCTTTAGCTACTTGGTGGTTAGTTTCAGTTCGAGGTTTGAAGATTATCTCAGAGCAACAGTCTCGGGGAGTCCTCTAGTCTCATCCAGCCCAATAGATTTGTTTGTTTGTTTTAGGAATTTGAGGTTCTGTTCCACATTTTTCTCCCGTTCTGTCAGGGTCCATCTATTTTGGCCCTGATTAGAATGGTTGGTAGTGGTAGCCAGACACCATCTAGTTCTTCTGGTTATGGTTATATTTTTGATGTAATCATCTATGCAAAGGAACTGTGGCACTGGCAAGTTCTTTATATCTTTAGACTCTGCAGATTTTAAATACAATAGCCTTAGGGAGGAAATCAGAGACTTGCGAGTGTTTGGATTTACAAGGATCTTGTTTGCCTTGAGCAACTTCATGGAGCTGTGGAGGCTGAAAAATGAATGACTGCAAATAAAACACAGAGCAACTCCTAATATGGGTTGTGACACAGAAAGAAGGCAGAGAAAACTTTAAATCCCCAATAGACTCATTTATTTTTAAATAAAACACCATTCTCTATCTCCTTTCTCCAAATTTAAATGAAATCAGACATGTAAAATTATTCTTATTAACAGTATTTTGTTATAGAAATAGTTCTACACTTGGAAAACTACCCTTAGGTAGCTGAAACATTCCTCCATTTCAGAGTGTATAATTTTATACAGCATAAAAATAATACTGACAGCTTTATTTCATCCTGAAGAATTAAAGATGTTTACTTAGAATGGAATTGTAATAGTCTGACTATGGTGTGTGCACCTTGTGATTATCTGAGCTTCATCAAAGCACAAAAGGAAACCAGGAATAAAGATTTAATAATACTAATATTACGAAGTAGTAACCTTTAGCACTGAAATAGATTGTTCCTTCGATCTGATCAAAATTAACTATCATTCTTCCTTAGTATTTTTAAAAGCAAATTATGGCTATATAGCTCTAGAAACTTTTTGAAATTTTGAATCAACATTTCAAAAATTCCATGGTTACTTCCGGCAAAATGGCACTCTAGGCAGAAGCACCACGCCGTCCCTCCACAGCAAAGATCTGAAAAACTAAGCCGAACAGAGAAAACAACAATCCTGAAACCCTAAAACATCAAATGAAGAGATAAAGAACTCAGCCAAGCACCAAATGGAGTGAGAAAACTGACA
>NW_004444032.1:2244952-2259626 GCF_000243295.1 Trichechus manatus latirostris | reverse complement strand
CGGGAGCAGAATACATCCTTTGGACCTAAGATTCCTGGGCTGAGATTCTCCCCGACCAAGGGAAGACTGATGCATAACAAGGACCTTCTCCCAGAGTCGACAGAGAGAGAAAGCCTTCTTCTGGAGCTGATGCCCTGAATTCGGACTTGTAGCCTACTGGACTGTGAGAGAATAAACTTCTCTTTACTAAATCCATCCATCTGTGGTATTTCTGTTAGAGCAGCACTAGACGACTAAGAGAGTTAGTTTTCAGAGACCCCTCTTGCCTTCTGCTGGCTAGTTGATTATTTCATGAAGTGTCTGGTAGGTTCAGCTGATTAGAATAATATAAAAATCAGATTGGTGTAACAATTTGGGTTCTCAGCAGGAATTATAAATATATTGTGCTATGTGTTTGACATCACTCTCCCATCCTAAGCTCCTGGCAGATAATGATAATCAGTTATGGGACATTTTCTAACTGGGTTTGAATATTGAGACGTTTTAGTTGGCACTTGAATCAAAACATATTTGTTGGCCTGATGTGAACCACAAATTGCATTTCTAACTGTGGTTGGCAGTCTTCTTGGGAGAGAAAATATAGTTGGGGATTTACAAATTTATTGCCGCTACTAGGAAATCATTTCTGAGAGTATACTCTGCTGATATATAATCAGAACTCCAGCGGTGTATATAAAGGGTACCACATTATTAATGACCCAAACAGAGGGGACTTTATGGGGATCAACATATATGCATGAGTCCAACCTGGAGAGGACTATCAGTTGACCTCACCCATCGATCTAGCAAAATGTTACAGGAAGAGAAGATAGCAGGAATTTTATGATTGTCCATTTATCATATGATTATGTTGAGATCTGAGGCAGGTTATTGAAGTAGAGGAATGGAGAACTTTTATGGTGACTTCAAAAGAATGCCTGGAATTTTTTTTCTAGAAAAATTCAGCTTGATACTTATGCCAGATCCTCTGATAATTGATAAGCATAAGATAATTGATTATTATAAGATTTTATGCTAATGGTAGCTATACTAATGGTAAATAACTTAATATTCTTATATTAATGGTCCACCACTAGTCTGTCATTTTGTCATACTGTAGTGGCTTGCATGTTGCTGTGATGCTGGAAGCTGTGCCATTGGTATTTCAAATACTGGCAGGATCACTGTGGTGGACAGGTTTTAGCACAGCTTCCAGACTAAGACAGACTAGGAAGAAGAACCTGGTGGTCTACTTCTGAAAAATTGGCCAGAGAAAAACTTATGAATGGCAGCAGAACATTGTCTGGTGTACTGTCAGAAGATGAGCCACTCAGGATGAAAGTCACTCAAAATAAGACTGGGGAAGAGTTGCCTCCTCAAAGTAGAGTCAACCTTAACGACATGGATGGAGTAAAGCTTTTGGGACCTTCATTTACTGATGTGGCACCACTCAAAATGAAAAGAAACAGCTGCAAACATTCATTAATAATCAGGACATGGAATGTACGAAGTATGAATCTAAGAAAATAGAAAGTCGTCAAAAATGAAATGGAACGCATAAAGATTGATATCCTAGTCATCAGTGAGCTGAAATGGACTAATATTGGCCCTTTTGAATTGGACAGTCATACGGTCTACTATGCCAGGAATGACAAATTGAAGAGGAATGGCATCTCATTCATCATCCAAAAGAACATTTCAAGATCTATCCTGAAGTAAAAAGCTGTCAGTGATAGGATAATATCCGTACACCTACAAGGAAGGTGAGTTAATATGAGTATTATTCAAATTTATGCACCAACCACAAAGGCCAAAGATGAAGAAATTGAAGATTTTTACCAACTTTTGCAGTCTGAAATTAATCAAGCATGCAATCAAGATGCATTGATAATTACTGATGGTTGGAATGGGAAAGTTGGAAGCAAAGAAGGATCGATAGTTGGAAAATATGGCCTTAGAGACAGAAACAATGTCAGAGATAGCATGATAGAATTTTTCAAGACCGATGACTTATTTATTGCAAACACCTTTTTCAACAACATAAACAGTTACTCTACATGCAGACCTTGCCAGATGGAATACACAGGGATCAAAACAACTACATCTGTGGAAAGAGATTATGGAGAAGCTCGATATTATCAGTCAGAGCAATGCCAGGGGCCGACTGCGGATCAGACTATCGATTGCTCGTACGTGAGTTCAAGTTGAAGCTGAAGAAAATTAAAACAAGTCTGAGAGAGCCAAAATGTGACCTTGAGTACATGCCACCTGAATTTAGAGAGCATCTCAAGAATAGATTTGCCACATTGAACATTCGTGACTGAAGACCAGACAAGTTGTGGGATAACTTCAAGAACATCATACATGAAGATAGCAGAACGTCATTAAAAAGACAGGAAGGAAAGAAAAGACTAAAATAGATGTCATAAGAGACTCTGAAACTTGCTCTTGAATGTAGAGTAGCTACAGCGAATGGAAGAAAAGATGAAGTGAAAGAGCTGAACAGAACTTTTCAAAAGGTGGCTTGAGAAGACAAAGTAAAATACTATAATGAAATCTGCAGAGTCCTGGAGTTAGAAAACCAAAAGGGAAGAACATGCTGAGCGTTTCTCAAGCTGATAAGAACTGAAGAAAAAATTCAAGCTTTGAGTTGCAATATTGAAGGATTCTATGGGCAAAATATTGAATGACACAGGAAGTACCACAAAGAAGATGGAAGGAATACACAGAGTCATTGTACCAAAAAGAATTGTCTGATGTTCAACAATTTCAGGAGGTTGCATACGAACAAGAACAGACGGTACTGAAGGAAGAAATCCAAGCTTCACTTATAACATTGTTGAAAAACAAGTCTCCAGGAATTGATGGAATACCAATTGAGATGTTTCAACAAATGAATGCAGTGCTGGCGGTGCTCACTAGTCTATGCCAAGAGATTTGGAAGACAGCTACCTGGTCAACTGACTGGAAGAAATCCATATTTGTGCCCATTCCAAAGAAAGGTGATCCAACCAAATGTGGAAATTATCATTAATATATCACAAACAAGTATTATTTTGCTGAAGGTAATTCAAAAGTGGTAGCAGCAGTACATCAACAGGGAACTGCCAGAAGTTCAAGCCAGATTCAGAAGATGACGTGGAACGAGGGATATCATTTCTGATGTCAGATGTATCTTGGCTGAAAGTGGAGAATACGAGAAAGATGTTTACTTGTGTTTTATTGACTATGCAAAGGCATTTGTTTTGTGGATCATAACAAATTATGGACAACATTTTGAAGAATGGGAATTCCAGAACACTTAATTGTGCTCATGAGGAACCTGTTCATAGACCAAGAGGCAATCATTTGAACAGAATGAGGTGATACTGTGTGTTTTAAAATCAGGAAAGGTGTGTGTCGGAGTCGTATCCCTTCACTATACTTATTCAAACTGTGTGCTGAGCGAATAACCTGAGAAGCTGGACTATATGAGGAAGAACGAGGCATCAGGATTAGGGGAAGAGTCATTAATAACCTGCCTTATGCAGATGACACAACCTTGCTTGTGGAAAATGAAGAGGACTTGAAGAACTTACTGATGAGGATCAAAGACTACAGCCTTCAGTATGGATTACACCTCAATATAAAGAAGACAAATCGTCACACCTGGACCAATAAACAACATCATGATAAGCGGAGAAAATATTGAAGTTGTCAAGGATTGCATTTTACTTGGATTCACAATCAATGCCCATGGAAGGAGCCGTCAAAAAATCACATGACACATTGCATTGGGCAAGTCTGCTGCAAAAGATATCCTTAAAGTGTTAAAAAGCAAAAATTTCACTTTGAGGACTAAGGTGCATCTGACCCAAGCCGTGATATTTTTGTTCTCATATGCATGGGAAATGTGGGCAATGAACAAGGAAGACTGAAGAAGAATTTATGTTTTTGAACTATGGTGTCGACAAAGAATATTGAATATACCATGGACTGCCAGAAGAACAAACAAATCTGTCTTGGAAGAAGAACAGCCATAATGTTCCTTAGAACCAAGGATGGTGAGACTGTCACACTTACTTTGGACATGTTATCAGGAGGGAGCAGCCCTTGGAGAAGGACATTATGCTTGGTAAAATAGAGGGTCAGCAAAAAAGACGAAGACCCTCAAGGAGATGGATTTACACAGTGACTACAAAGATGGGCTCAAGCAAAGCAACAATTTTGAGGATGGCATAGGATCGGGCAGTATTTCATTCTGTTGATATAGGGTCGCTATGGGTTGGAACCAACTCAAAGGCACCTAACAATAACAATGACATACTAATGGTAACTCTACCCTTATGCTCATGTTAACTAGAGTAATGCCATACCCCAAAGACATTTTTGTACTGCTTTTACTTTTGGAAATGAAACTTCAGGACCAATAGCTCTATGTACTTTTTGGTTCACTGTTGTCTGACTGGTGAAAACTGCACAATTTTGCATATTCTGATCAGAAGCTAGTACACTCTGGACATGTAATCAATATTAAAGCATGAAAGTTGAATGAAGAAATGATGTTATTGTACTCACACTGCCTGTTGCCTTTATGTTTTTCTCTTCATAATGCTTTAGCACATTCCCCTAGAGCAAGTAACCAGAACAATTGCATTATCTGTAATCATTAGTTTCTCCCTGATTCACTGCTTATAATTGACATCACTGCATTTAGTTAAATTAAATTTGAAGAAAAAAAATGGAATGACTGAAAATAATCAGTTAAGTGAACCATCCAGAATGAACAGTGATTAGTAATGAAAACAGATAATGATATGCATCGTGATAATGATCCTTTTAATTTCTTGCATTTTTTTTTTCTTTCCTAATTGGCGGTGTCCTTCTGTAAGTATTTTTAGAATTAAGTGTTTATTTTAAAACCAGTCAAGTCAAACTGGTTGTGACATTCATTTTATTGATCCTGACAGTGAGTGGAGACAAAATGGATTAAGGTAACTGTATTTTTAAAGGATCTAGGCCTCCCTCAACCCCACGCCCTCTGGATAGCTCCCTGGCCACTATCTCAACGTCACCTGGCAGGTTTGGCATGGCCCACAGCAGAATTTTCCACAATTGATCCATCACACCTGCCCATGAAATATTAATAACAGACTATAAGGCAGACTCCATAGAAAATGTCCTTCCTTAAAATAAACATTTTTTTTTGTTTGTCAGATTTCAATGTCATTATCAACGTTATGGACAGGGCTTAAGGCTATGCTGCAGAGCTATTTGTGACATCAGAACGTAGCATTCTTCCTATGTTGGCTCAACACTCAGGTCACCTGTGAAAAAGCGACCTGTCATTATTTAATGCAATTCTCTACTTTCGACCTTGAGTCCATCTGACAGCTGGGCTACCATTTAGGCACTATAATATTCAAAGCACTTGCACTCCTTTTGTTTAATGTTTCTCACAGTATTTCTATAAGGGTTAACAACTTTGGGATTATCATGTTATAGAATATATAATTATTCTTGGCGTTTTAATTTGGAAGCATGGGCTATGTCCTACAATATCAAATCAACCTACTGGCAAAATGAATAAGTAATTGAAATTTGAAGACTGGTAAAGACGTGAGACTTGAAGTCCAAAGATTTGAGTTTTCCTCTGGCTTCTTCTACTTACTGGATATGTGACTTTTGATTAGGTTCTTTGGGCCTCAGTTTCTTTAATAATACCCATTTAGAAATCAGTTGAAATAATGTAGGTGGAAATGCTTTGTAACCAACAAAGAATTATCTTTAGCAGCTTGGTTGACTCTCCTGTATTCCACATGCATAAGTATATCTAAGGTAAATTGAGAGAATTCCTAACGACTAATTTATAATTCTCTGCAGGGTTGCAAATCATTTTCCTAAGTAGTATTCAAATTTGAGATTTTGTATTTGTTCTACTTTCTCTTCTTTATAAAACACTGGTTTTAATGTGAGTTTCAAGTTTATTCTAATGTCTTGTCCACTCAGATGTGACTTGGAAGAAAAGCTTGGCAATCTACTTCTGAAAAATCAGCCATTGAAAGCCCTGTGGAGTATAGTTCTACTCTTAACACACATGGGGTCAACCATGTCTTGGAACTGACTCAACGGCAACTGGCTGAAGACTAGGGATACAAGAAGGGGTCATTCTTTAGGGTAAATACTTGCAAAAAAGTACCTATGGTTAAGCCTGTCCTAAATCCATATTCCAAAACTATGTTGTTGGACCAGGATAATGTAGTTCAATAGACTCGTCCTTTGCTTAAATGATACCTTAGAAGAGTAGCATGTTAGAATGTCAATCCTGGAAAGGATCTTAAAGAACAACTATGCCCTTGGTTTTCCAAGATGAAAGTTATTCTCTTGCAGAAATACAAGAGCATTCCTCTGTGGGATAACAGTATGTCTGCTGCCAAAGAAATGATATTATAAAAGTTCAGTGCATTTATGTACTTGGAATAGTGAATGGTGTGTATAAAAACAACAGATAAATGTAGTCATTTTTCAAGTATTACTGATTTTCTAACTAGTCCCTGTGATTGGTTTTGGTCATGATTCCCAACTTTTATGCAATTTCAGAGTTGTTCTTCATTTTTCGAAACAAATTTGTACATCTTCGTATAGTATCTTTTATTCCCCTCACCAATGGCAATGAATTATCTCATCTTTGTTCACTTGCATCAACATTCTAACATTTTCCAATGCTGCCCTGAAAAATATCTCCTACATTTAAGATTTTAAAAATCTCTTTTTCATTGACTAAAGTCAGAGCACTTCAGGACTGAATGCTGTCTGCTTTTGTGATTTTGATTCCTTTCACGCCATCCATTTTCAAAGGGCTTTATCATACGTATTTAAAACACTATTTTCTCAGCTTTTTAAGAGAGTTTGTGATAGTTTAATGTCACTGCAATGAATGCAAGCTTCTTTGAAGGGCTACCAATCTTGGTTCCTTTTGTCAAGGTGTATTTTACGCACTTACTCTGCTCATGAGAGGCTATTCCTCTCATTCTAAAGAAATAAGTGGTCATATACAGATACTTTATTTTTTTCTGCAATGGATCATGAAATTTTATCCTCATTGTAAAGGAAAACCCTTTCTTATGATTAGAGAGGGAGAGAGGAGTAGGCCAATTGGAAAATTTCCCTTTTAAAGGCGAGAAGATGACATAGTTTGCCGTTATTTTTCTTTTAAAAATGGGGAGAAATGGTAGATTTAACTTTTGTTACAATGACTGATACAGATGGTCAGAGCATTTATTAAATTAAGTTGATAAAACTAATTTGTCTATCATGATATCTGTAGTTATTCCATCATAACATTAAACTCTGTAATATTTTCCTAGAAATGTGACAGCAGAATTCATTCTTTTATTTAAAAAAAAAAAAAAAAAGCTGAATATGGTTGTATAGTTTCCTGTGGCTGCTGTAGCAGATTGCCAAAAACTTAGTGGCTTAAAGCAACACAAATTTATCCTCTTACAGTTGTGGAGGTCAGAAGTCTAAAATGGGGTCACTGGGACTGTGTTCCTCCTGGTGCCTACAGGGAAGAATCTGTTTCCTTGCCTGTTGTAGCTTCTGGGGGCCGCTTGCATCTTTGGTTCCTGGATCTGCAATCACTCCAGCTTCTGCTTCTGTCATTTCCTTCTCTGACTCTGATTCTCCTGCCTTCCTAATGTAAGGACCTTTTGGGTTACATTGGGATAATCCAGGATGTTGTTATAAGGTGCTGTCAAGTAGATTGTGACTCATAGCGACCCCATGTGACAGAGTAGAACTGCCCCATCATGTTCTTGGCTGTAATCTTTATGGAAGTAGGTCTTTCTACCATGGAGTGGCTGGATAGGTATGAACTACCAACCTTTCAGTTAGAAGCCAAGCACTTAGCCTGCTCGTTGCCGTCAATTCCAACTCATAGCTAATTTCCCCATTTCAAGGTCCTTAATTTAATCACACCTGTAAAGTTCCTTTTGTCAAGTAAATTAAAATGTTCTTGGGTTCTGGGGATGGATGTATTGGGGGGGCCATTATTTTGTCTTTCACAATGGTAACTTAAAAATATGTGTTTATAAAAGGTAAAATGCTAAATTTGAGAGGAAAACTTCTCTTTCAAATTATCATCACTGATACAGTAGTCAAGATACAAAAACTTTGTTTTTGTCTTTGTAAGATCATTGCGGTAACAGTTTTGGCAAAGGCAATTTTATTTAAACTAATCTTGATGAGTTAGACTAGGGAAGAAGAGAAATAATCATGGCTTATTCTAGGCCCTGCAAATCAGGGAAAGATTTGTCACCTCTTTTAACAACGACTAGAAGAAAAGGGCATTTGTACTGGAAATTCTAATTTCTAGATGGAAAGAAAATGCATGTGATTGGGGTTTTGTAAAAGATTGCTTCTTCTGTTTTAATGGGGACTTGTGAACATGAACCACCCTGTTCACACAGGCAGGAACTGGCTTATCTGACTGACCACTAAATGAAGCACTTGCCTCAGGTAATTATGTGAACAATAAAAAATGTTTGCTTCTCTGCAAATATGCCCAGCAACATTTCTAAGGGATTCAACACGGTCTTGTAATTGGCCTTAAAAACAAAAAAACTGAGTATTTCTCTGCCACTATGGCAACTCGTTGTAGCATCCATAATAATGACATTCTGCAGAACATGATTAATGAGTTTTACTTTTTTCCTTTGTCCAGAAGTAAAATAGTCCAAAATTTTAAATGGCTCTTTCATATAAACATGCGGAGTGATTATTCTGCTGTCATGGTTCAGTTCTGAAATGATATCTGAAAGGAATGAACTAAAACAATTCAATAGTTTTGGGAAGTAAATCTGAACATTTTATTGTATCCTTATAAAATCAATGCCATAAGAAGGGTACATTTTTAAAGATTAAGCATAAAAGTACCAGTTACATCTTCATCATAATTTTTGAGCAGAGGAAGGAAAAAAAGATAGAATTAAGGACTCTTGAATTACTCTTTGTAGAGAGGTTTTTGTAGAAACCTACGCTGAAAAGTACGGTGAAAACAACGTGAGATTGATGTGCAGAGGCTGTGAGGTCCACCTTGCTGGAGTTACTTAGGGTCAAGGTTGTCACCCCTAGGTCAGCCCTTCTTGGTCATATGCAGTGACATCACTCTCTGGATCTCATTTTCCATTGGTGTATAGTGTCCCTGGCATTATACTGACACATAATATGCAATTAATACATATTTATTAAATAATAGAAAAAAGGAATATAACATTAGGGGATGGGACTACTGATGCTCAGATCTTCTCAGCTTTAATTCTCAATTAATGGTTCTTAAATATAAGTGAGTTAAGCCGAGGCCTGAGGATGAACATGCTTAATTTATCTAAAAATAATTACCCATATAAAATTATATAACCTAGGACTAATCATTTGTTTCTGATTTCCCAATTCCCCATAAGAAAGAGAAGTAACATAAGAAGCTAGAGGAAGAATGAGCAATCTAAAAAATAAATTTAACATGAATTTTCTTTTTTGTTCTGAAATAGAGTGACTGGATATTCTTATATGAATATAATTGATTAGAATTGATAAATATAAATTAAATATTCTTGTTTGTTTTTCTGATAGTGGGTAAACAGGTGTATGTGTAGTTCAAAATTGTAGCAGGTGAAACAGTAAGGTTACAGAACTTTATGAGGTCACCCATATGACTGCCAAAGGGTCCTAGCCCTTAAAATTAAAATATAATGTGCTTGAATCCCAGGGAATGTTTGCGTTTTTCCTAGACATCTTTGGCTGCAAACTCTTTTTCTACTGAGTTAGTCTGATTCTGGATGACTTTGAAATTCCACATATACTTTCCTTTTCCTGCTCCATGACATGTCCAGAAAGATTGCCACACCTTTCCCTAAATTACACACATATTCACAAAGTCTCATTACATCTGGTCTTTGTGTGTAGAGAATGAACCTTGAGCAGGAAATGGTAATTGGATACTAGATACTAGATACTAGATATTTGTATTCTTAAAAAAAAAAAAAAAAAAGTTGTTTCTGCCAACTTGGTCTCTAGCCTCTTTAATTCTTATGCAAAGGAACTTGAAGTCTTCCAGTCCCAGCCTCCATGCTCAGTTTCAGATAGCCCTTTTATATTAAAATGCTTGGAGGGATGCTTTATTAAACAATAACCCTTCAGCCCTGAGTCTCACCATTTTCCTCTTCTCCACTAATTTCTGCAAAGGAAAATGAGCACATAGACATTTGTTTTCCTATTGATATGAATTATGCTTTCCTTCATGAAAAGATCGAATCATTACAATTAGTTCATGGATTTAAGTAAATTTTTGTCTTTATTAAGTAATATTAGTTGCAGTTATGGTACCTCTGTCAATGATAGATTATAGTCAGTGAAGATAAGAAAAAATCCAGGAAATTCTATCAAATGGTTCAGAGCTTGTAGAACATGGCAGCTCTTTCCATGTTCCTAAAATAGTTAGAGGAAAGATTAAAAGAAAATTTTCTTGTTCAGATCCTTGAAAAATGGATAAAAGAAAATACATGCAAGACTAACAGAGACTCAAGTTAGAGATGTTTGACTGGAAACTCTTGACTGGAAACAACCAAGAAAACTTGGTTGTTTATGATCTTCAGAGCATATATAAAGGGACTCCTTGGCATAGAGAGCTCAGCTCTATCTTGGCTGGTAAAAATTTTGAGTGGCCATCCAAGGTACAACAATTGGTCTCTATTCATCTGGAACAGCAGAGAAAAAGGAGAGACAGGAAAAGGAGGAATTAGACTCCACATTTGACTGCCTCCATTAACAACAGTCTCCTTTGTCATGAGACTAGAAGAATGGGATGGTGCCTGGCTACCATTTTTCAATATTTTGATCAAAGATTCTGTAGCAGAATCCTGATCAAAAAGGGGGGGATTGAGAACCAGAGTTTTTAATTCTCATGGAATCCAGATGTCTGCATTTCATGGAGGTTGAGGTGACTCACCTGGGTCTTTACCCTCAGATGATCTTCTGAACCTTGAGCCTTAAGAAAACGTGTCTCTTAAAAGTCACCTTTAAGTCAAACAATTGCCTAATAAGTAGCTTAGTAAGATTATTTCGCCTTAGGCATTATTCCGTTTCAAAAAATTATCCAAGTGCAGTAAGTTTCTAGAAACAGAAACTCCAAGGTCAGACTAAAAGCTGTGTTTTAGAGTAAATTGTTATTATGTAAAAACCTTTTCCATGGGAATGTCAATAAGATGAGATATAAGAATCTTTAGAAGTTCTTTTTTCTTTGGAACACTATGACTGCCTAGTTAGAAGTGTCACCTAATTTGCAAACTATATATTAAAAAATCTTCAAATCAATTTAAAAAAATGGCCACAGAACCTCTCACTTGGCTTTCTCCTCACGATTGCGTTGCATTGTCCATGGTTACCAGGATAGCAATGAGCTGGGAACTTTCTTTGGGTACATGAAATATCTGCCATTGAAAGTTGGTAGTGTTTGAGCATTTCAGAAGCTTGTCCCTAGGAAGAAGTTAATATGGTATGAAAACCAAAACCAAACCCCCTGCTGTCAAGCTGATTGTGACTCATAGTGGCCCTATAGGACAGAGTAGAACTGCCCCATAGGGTTTCCAAGGCTGTAAATCTCTATGGCAGCAAACTGCCACATCTTTCTCCCATGTTGCTGGTGGGTTGGAACTGCCGACCTTTAGGTTAGCAGCTGAGTGCTTTAACCACTGGGCAACCAGGGCTCCTTTAATATAGTATGACCCTTTGCTGTCGAGTCGATTCCAGCTCCTAGTGACCCTACAGGACAGAGTAGAACTGCCGCATAGGGTTTTCAAGGAGTGGCTGGTGAATTCGAACTGCTGACCTTTTGGTTAGCAGCGTAGCTCACTGTAGCTCTTAATCGCTGCACCACCAGGACTCCTTAATATGGTATGGATACACAAAAAATCAAGTTTTAGATTCTCTGTTCAAATACTCCTGAGGAGAGGTAGGGTAAATTACTTCTCTAGTGTAGTCTCCTAAATGACACTCTTGAAGTTTGAGGGAGTTAGTGTAACATTCACAGGAACACAAATTCAAATTCAAATAGTTGCTTACTGAAATGGAAGCTTATCTTGATTGATTGTCCATTCCTGGCCTAGAAAAGACCTTGGGTACACTATTTCAGAATAGGTAGTGGCTGTTGTTGTTAGGTGCAGTTGAGTTGGTTCCGACTCATAGCGACACTATGTACCACAGAATGAAACACCGCCCGGTCCTGCACCATCCTCATGATCATTGTCATGCTTGAGCCCATTGTTGCAGCCACTGCGTCAATCCATCTCATTGATGGTCTTCCTCTTTTTCACTGATCCTCTACTTTACCAAGCATGATGTCCTTCTCCAGGGATGATCCCTCCTGATAACATCTCCAAAGCACATAAGATGTAGTCTTGCTGTCCTTGCTTCTAAGGAGCATTCTGGTTGTACTTCTTCCAAGACAGATTTGTTCATTCTGTTAACAGTCCATGGTATGTTCAATATTTTTCACCAGCACCACAATTCAAAGGCATCAATGTTTCTTTGGTCTTCCTTATTCATCGTCCAGCTTTCGCATGCATTTAAGGAAATTGAAAACACCATGGCTTGGGTCAGGTGCACCCTTGTCTTCAAGGTGACGTCTTTGCTTTTCAACACTTTAAAGAGGTCTTTTGCAGCAGATTTGCCCAAGCAATGTGTCTTTTGATTTCTTGATTTCTGCTTCCATGGATATTGATTAGTTGAATATGTAGTAGTTTGATTCAGTCCAAATAGTCAGTTTGAAATTATGTAGACAAGATTGTTTAATTATTTGAATAGTCATTTTACAATGCATTGTTTTGGTGTCATTTGAGAATAACTCATGTCAGAAATTTAACTGTTTTAGTCAAAACTAGGGAAGACAGAATAGCATAATGATCATGATACTGGACCTAACAGCAGACCGTCTGTGTTTGAATCCTTCCTCTGTCAACAGGTATGACCTTGGGAAATTTACTTAACCTTTTTTCTCAGTTTTTCATCTGTAAAATGAAGATAGTAACAGGGTGTAAGAATGGCATGACGGGGTGGTAGGGTCTGACCTTCTCTAACTTCATGAGGGGGAAAGAGAATCAAGATCAACAGCCCAAGGCTAATTCCTGTCGGGTGGAAGTCAGACATGCCGCCTCTCTCCACCATCTTTACTGATTCTGACACCAACTGTCCTTCCCACAGCACTCTCTGCTTCTCTGCTGGGTTCAATAATTCATTGCAATGGCCACACAGAACTCACAGACAATACTCACAGTTATGGGGTTTATTGGGGAAGTAACCAGTTACAATTCAGATTCAAGAACATTCAGGATACAGTTCTTCCATGCTGATAAGTGCCCCAAGGCACCCCACTCCTTCTGTAAGCCTTGACCGGAAGGCTTTCAGCTATAGCTCAGTGGGTCTCAAACCTAGCTCCACCAAGTGCCCACAGGTACCCACTCTGCCAGCAAGCTTGCTGGCCAAAGGCACTCAGCTTTCTCGCTCCCACCATCTCCTGCTGGTCTATCCTGCTGCTGTTTCTCTGCCACCACTTCTCGCCATCTTCAATGTTACAGCTCTCTCACAGTCTCTTGGTTCCAGGAGCTTCTTAACACAAGGATCCCAGGTTCAAAGGATGTGCTCTGCTTTTGTCTCTTCTTCCTTGGTGGTAGAGAGATCCTTCCTGCTCACCTCTAAGATGGTTTATTTTAAGCCTAGCAGGTTGGCAAAACTGACCAAACCCGTTGATGGGCCATAATTACCTTTTTGCACAGTCCCACCCAATCACTTGGGTGGGAGTTACAAGACCATGGTGAGAAAGGCCACACAAAGCAATCAATCGTACTGTACAGGGTCTACCTCAGTTGGTTGTTATGAGGAACGAATGAGTTATTATGTAAAGTGTCTGGCAGAAAAAAGCCTTGAAAATATTTTCAAATTATGTAGTATTTCATTTCATCTATGGGCTTTCTTATAAAACCAACGTATGTGCAAAAAACATGAAAAACATATGCTAATTTTAACCCATTTAGATTTCAAAATGCTCATTTTTTTAAGATAGGAAAATGAGTGTTAGTATGGAATTTTAATTCGACTATAAATTCAGTGAATTTTTATGTCTTAGTCATATTTCTAATTAGAATAACAGTTAAAATACCTATTCATTTTAGCAAGCATAATAGTATAATAAACACTAAACATAGAAAACCCATCTGTTAATTAGCTTGGGTTGAATACATTCTCATAGCAGAGAGTAGAGTTTGGCCTCAGGTTGTTTCCCTGATATTTACACTGTGTAATAAAGTCTTGCTCATAATCTGTATTTTTATTGGGAAAAATATTAATTTAAGAAACAGGAGAAAGAACTTTTTTTTTTTTAATTGTACTTCAGGTGAAGGCTTACAGGACAAATAGTTTCTCATGAAACAGTAGTTCACATATTGTTTTATGACATTGGTTAACAACCCCACAACATGTCAACCCTCTAACTTCGCAACCTTTCTTTATTTTGGTGAAAACACACATAGCCAAAGATACACCATTTCAAAAATTTCTACATGCACAGTTCCAGCGACACTGACTACGCTCTTCCAATTGTGCTGCTATTCTCACTTAAGATGAAGGCTTACAGAACAAAATAGTTTCTCATTTAACAGTTACTACA
>NW_004444032.1:2212906-2244678 GCF_000243295.1 Trichechus manatus latirostris | reverse complement strand
GTAGCTGTGGACCATTAGTCCTTAGGACTAATCTTTTCCTTGTATCTTGTGGAGAAAGAACATTTTTAATGGCAATATGTAATGAGGAAATTGGTTTTACAATCTTCATGGAAGTGAAACTATACATATTTTTTCTCTTTACTTTCCAAATTCTGGTATGTTAACAGGAGAAAAAAGCCATATTTAAGGGATAGTTGGTAAAATCTTATAAAAGGTTTGAGCTATTGACATAAAGATGACTTGAAAGTTTCCAGAATGGTTATTTATCTTGAAAGACTAACCTTATGACAGCCATTACAAAATTCCAAATTTGTAAACATTTTCACTTTTAAACTGAATAAAACATCGTATGTCTCAAGCAGAATTTAATTCATAAAGGTGCAAGTGGAAGAGTTAAATCAATTAAATATTGTAGGTATTCTTCATTACTAGAGAATAGGAGGCTGATTCCACAGACTTAGTTATATTTTAATACCTTTCCTTTGATTCAGGATAGGACCTTCTTTTATTCCTTTTGTATTTCGATCCTACCTACTGGATTCTTGTTACCAGTCCCTACAATCCTCTGAGACTTGCTTATCATATTCTTGTATCTCAAACTTTTTTTTTCTAGCTATCCCTTTTTTTTTTTCCATTTTAAAAGCTGCTGAAGACATTTTGCCAATCTTCAGAAGTATGTTCCTAATTTTGTCTATACTTCAAGCTACTAAGGAAATTCCATCCTTTCCTTTACCGCCAGCCATCCTAATGGGCATTCTACACTCTGCCTCTACTTTCTCACTACTCCTTTCTTTGCTTCTCTGCCCAGTATAATTAACTGCCACTTGTCTCTCTCCTGTCACTGCTCTGACACGTCACCAGATAGGCCTATTGTCAAACCAGATAGTCTCTTATAATCCAAAATCTACTTATTCTCTCTGCTGCATTTGACCACCTTTTTCACATGGCTTAGTATGCCTATTTTACCTCTTTTGATGTTCTCAGTATCTATTGTTACTTCCTGCTACCCCTAAAATGCTCTTGTCCCCTAGAGATTTACTGCATGTCTTAGAGAAAACACAGACTTTAACCAAAACCAAATTCACTTTCTTCTCTTGTGCCCATTTGTTTCTCTTTTTTCTCTTTCCCATTGTGACCTCATAACCTACGCTGTTGCTTAAGCTAGAAACCCTAGTCATCATTGTGTGCTTACTTCCAATTGGACATGAAGTTTTTTGTTTTTAATAATATTTTATTCTGTTTTCAATGCAGGCTTACACATCAGTTTAGGTTCCCATTCAACAATTTCTACACAAGTTGTTATGTGACACTGGTTACATTCACAACGTGTGAACAGTCTCATTATTTCCATTCTGTTTGTTCCATTTGGTTATGAAGTTTTAGCATCACCTCTTGACTTCATTCTTGGCATCCTTTACCCATGATAACAGTTCCCTTCCTTTCCACTTTCTGCTCTATATATAACTAGGCATAAGTACAATTAAGAAGTCTTCCTACGTTCCTTCCAGGGGATCCTCCAAACCGTTGGTTTGTTCTACGATTGATTCACTTTTCTTTGATTGCTGAGTTTGCCCTCTGAAGAATCTTCAGACTTCGTCTTGTGTCTCTGGCTGCCAACATCCAGAGGAAATCAATACCAGCATCCATTTCCCCTTTACTACGGACCTCAGCCCTACCCTTGGCCAGGATCAGATTTAAAATTTCTGCCTGCAGAGCCAGTGAGAGGGAACAGGGCTGCAATATATACCCACGTCTGTCTGACTCCCCTAAAGATACTGCCTTCTGAAAGCAAAATTCACTTGTTCTCATTAAACCAAAAATTGGGGCTAGTGAAAAATTCTCTCCATCTTTGTAAATAATTATGCATGTTTAAATCTGTGAAATTTATAAAGGTCTGTTGTCTTGATTCTCTAGACTAAAAATGTTCAAGACACTTGTTTAGACAGAGGACATCCTGTGCTAGAGAAGAAGTAAGTCAATGCATTAATTTTGCATAGTGTTGGTAGAGCAATCTATTCCCCTTTTCCTGAGAATGAGAAGAGAACATAATATTTTCTGCCTGAAAAAAAGTCTTATATTATTTAATTCTCCATTTTTTTCAATCTTTGAAGGTTATTGGTAATTGGTGTTATCTTCTGACTATATTAACATAAGTAAGTAATTTCCCAACAAAGTATAATACAGAAGAAAAATTGCAATGGCACTTTTAAAACCAAGCACTATAAATTATAGCAGCAGCAGCTAAACATGTATAAAAGCTTGTTCTTTTAGGTTAACTTAGAGAATGACCTTTCTGTTGCCTCTAGGTCTGATTCCTATTCATCTAGTTGTCTTCTTTATGAAAATATCCGAGGTGTTAGTATAAGCATTAGAAAGAAATCAAAAGAGCAGTTTTGGTAGTCCTAAGGGGACAGAGACTATCCCAACTCTCGTCCCCACCCTACAGAAAATTTAAAAAATGTTTTAATTTCTTCATTTAAAACTTAGAACTCAGACAAGTTCATTTAGAGTTGTCCATGTTTCAAGGTGCCAGTTTTAAAATGAGTTAAACAGATTTTGTGCACTGACGTATCTGCTGTACTTGTTATAATTTTCAGGACTATATGGGGCTAATTTAAGGATTTTCCTTTACGCTTTGGAAATTTATAATTAAAGATAGTTGTAAATTTTTAACGTTCGTTCATTTAGTAAGCATTTCATTTTATAAAAGATATAGATATCAATATTTTTAACTAAGAAAAGTTGATTCCTGGGTGGGAAGGTTGTCTCTGGATGCACAATGCCCTGGAATGACCCTCAGGTGATCATTGTCCTGCAGCAACAATTATAGTATTGAACTCATTACTTCCTAGTTATTGATTCATTCATTAATTCACTTATTCCTGCCAACTTTGGATAACTGCCACAAAAATTATCTCTTATATTAAGCTATGTGTATTTGTCATATATTTTTTTTTGAAGAAAAAATTGAAGTCTCGAGTTTGGATAACATTCTTTGCAATGTTACCCATAATTTGTTATGACCAACACAGTTGAATGCCTTTGCGTAGTCAATAAAACACAGGTTAACCTCTTTTTGGTATTCTCTACTTTCAGCCAAGATCCATCTGACATGAGTAATGATATCCTTTGTTCCACATTCTCTTCTGAATCTGGCTTGGATTTCTGGCAGTTCACGGTCAATGTACTGCTGCAACCGTTTTTGAAATATCTTCAGCAAAATTTTGCCTGGGTGAGATTTTAATGATATTGATTGAAAATGTCTGCATTCTGTTGGATCACCTTTCTTTGGAATGGGTACAGATATGGCTCTCTTCTAGTCAGTTGGCCACGTAGCTGTCTTCCAAATTTCTTGGCATAGATGAGTGAGCATTTCCAGCATTGCATCTGTTTGTTGAAACATCTCAACTGGTATTCCGTCAACTCCTGGAACCTTGTTTTTCACCAATGCCCAGTCAGCTTGGACTTCTTCAGTACCGTTGGTTCTTATTCATATGTTACCTCCTGACATACTTGAACACTGACCAATTCTTTTTGGTACAGTGATTCTGTGTATTCCTTTCATTTTCTTTTGATGCTCCCTGTGTCATTCAATATTTTGCCCATAGAATCCTTCAGTATTGCAACTTGAGGCCTGAATTTTTTTTTTCAGTTATTTAGCTTGAGAAATGCTGAGTATGTTATTTCCTTTAGGTTTTCTAACTCCAGGTGTTTATACATTTCATTATAATACCTTACTTTGTCTTCTCGAGCTGCCCTTTGAAATCCTTTGTTCAGCTCTTTTGCTTCATCATTTGTTCCATTCACTTTAGCAACACTATTTCAAGAGCAGATTTCAGAACCTCTTCTGACATCTGTTTTAGTCTTTTCTTTCTTTCCTGCCTTTTTAATGACCTGTTGCTTTCTTCATGTATGATGTCCTGGTCTTCCGTCATTAGTGTTCAGTGTGTCAAATCTATTCCTGAGATGGTGTCATGGACTGAATTATGTCCCCCCCAAAAAATGTGTGTATCAGTTTGGCTAGGCCATGATTCCCAGTATTGTGTGGTTGCCCTCCATTTTGTGATTGTAATTTTATGTTAAAGAGGATTAGGGTGGGATTGTAACACCCTTACCCAGGTAACATCCCTGACCCAATGTAAAGAGAATTTCCCTGGGGTGTGGCCAGCACCACCTTTTATCTCTCAAGAGATAAGAGGAAAGGGAAGCAAGCAGAGAGTTGGGGAACCTCATACTACCAAGAAAACAGCGCCGGGAACAGAGCGAGTCCTTTGGACCTGGGGTTCCTGCATGAAGAAGCTCCTCTTCATCGTCTCTTTCCACAGATGTAGTTGATTTGTTTCCTGTGTATTCCATCTGGCAAGGTCCACGTGTATAGTTGCCATTTATGTTTTTGAAAAAAGGTATTTGCAGTAAAGAAGTCATTGGTCTCAAAAAATTCTATTATGTGATCTCCAGCTTTGTTTCTATCACCAAGGCCGTATTTTTCAACTACCAATCCTTATTCTTTGTTTCCAACTTTCACATTCCAATCATCAGTAATTATCAATGCATACTGATTGCATATTTGATCAATTTCAGACTGCAGAAGTTGGTAAAAATCTTCAATTTCTTCATCTTTGGCTTTTGTGGTTGGTGCATAAATTTGAATAATAGTCATATTAACTGGTCTTCCTTGTAGGCATATGGATATTATCCTATCACTGACAGCGTTGTGCTTCAGGATAGATCTTGAAATGTTCTTTGTGATGATGAATGTGATGCCATTCCTCTTCAAGTTATCATTCCTGCCATAGAAGAACATATGACTGTCCAATTCAGAAAGGCCAATACTAGTCCATTTTAGCTCACTAATGATGAGGTTGTCGATCTTTATGCATTCAAATTCATTTTTGACAACTTCCAATTTTCCTAGATTCATACTTCGTACATTCCAAATTCCGATTATTAATGGATGTTTGCAGCTGTTTCTTCTCATTTTGAGCCATGCCACATCAGCATATGAAGGTCCTGAAAGCTTTACTCCATTCACATCATTAAGGTTGACTCTACTTTGAGGGGGCAGTTCCTCACCATTCATATTTTGAGTGTCTTCCAACCGGAGGGCCTCATTTTCTGGCAGATTAGCCCTCAGGCAATGTTCTCCTGCTATTCATAAGGTTTTCACTGGCCTATTTTTTTTTTAGAAGTAGATCACCAGGTCCTTCTTTCTAGTCTGTCTTAGTCTGGAAGCTCTGCTGAAACCTGTCCATCATGGATGACCCTGCTGGTATTTGAAATACCAGTGACATAGTTTCAAGCATCACATCAACATGCAAGCCACCAAAGTATGACAAACTGACAAATGATTACAGATACATATGTTTAACATAGCTTCTGGAATTTAATATATGTGTGTGGGTACATATACATATATGTGTATATGTGTTTATACACACACACGTGTATATATGGAGCCCTGGTGGCACAGAGGTTAAGAGCTTGGGTGCTAACCAAAAGGTTGGCAGCTCGAATCCACCAGCCGCTCCTCGGAAGCCCTATGCGGCAGTTCTACTCTATCCTATAGGGTCACCATGAGTCAGAATTGTTCGACAGCAACGGGTTTGTTTGGTTTTATGTGTATATATATGTATATATACATATAGCATATATTAAATTGCAGAAGCTATGTGTAATATGGAGCTCTGGTGGTGCAGTGATTAAGAGCTATGGCTGATAACCAAAAGGTCAGCAGTTTGAATCTACTAGCTGCTCCTTGGAAAGCCTATAGGGCAGTTCTACTCTGTCCTATAGGGTCGCTATGAGTTGGAACCGACTCGACGGCACCTAACAAGAACAACAACTTGTGTAATATACATATATATAATATATATATATATATAACGCATATATACTGAGCATATATTCAAATTCCAGAAGCTATGTGTAACACTGGAGAAACAATATTGTAAAGGACAGACATGCGTTCTGTCCTCACAGAGTCTGGAGAGTAATGTAGGCATAATCACAGGTGGACATCCTTCAAGCTCTCTCAAGGCAGTAATATTTAAGCAAAGGAGAAAGTAAGTATTGCAGACAGAGGAGATGATGTCCTTCAAGCTCTTTGGACGTAGTAGTGTCTAAGCAAAGGAGGGAGACAGTATTGCAGACAGTGGGAATAACTTGTGCAAGGTCCAGGGACAACAAAGTGTGATGAGGTGAGGTGAACTGGGGGAGGAGAAGCAAACAGGAGTAGGTCTTGAAGGAGTTTGGACTGTATCTTCATGAAAATAGGGAACAATTAAAAGGGAATAGCCTTAAGAAGAGTGCACTGTATTATAATGTAAACATATTTACATGTTAGAAATCTCAAATGACTTCAGTGGGTGAAAAAATCAGTTGAGTGTGAAAGAGGAGAGATTGTAGCCAGTTAGAGTTTATTGTATGTATTTCCAAGAAATGGTGGTAGATAATATTAGAGGAGTGCTAGTGGGATGCAGGGAAAAATGGAAGACATTTGGGGAGTAGAATCAATATGACCGTGTGAGCAGATGTGTGGGGTTTGGGAACAGAAGGCAGAAAGGTGTACTATACAGCTAGGGGGACTAGCCTTCATATAGACTACAATGGAGGGACACATAGTGAACCTTCAAAACAAGACCCTGGTCTGTGGTTTGAGTAACTAGGTAGATTATAGTACTATTCACTGAGTTAGAGAAAAAAGGAAGAGAAATGGTACTGAGGTGAAGATAATGGGCTTGGTTTTAAACATGCTGAATTTAAGATGTCTAAGAGATGTGAACCACCATTCGTCCGTCAGTTTGTTGTACTATGATAGCTTGCATGTTGCTGTGATGTTGGAAGCTATGTCACTGGTATTTCAAATATTAGGAGGGTTACTCATAATGGACAGGTTTCAGCAGAGCTTCCAGACTAAGACAGACTAGGAAGAAAGGTCTGACGATCTAAGTCTAAAAATTAGCTCATGAAAACCATATGGTTTCCAACAGAACATTTGTCTGACTCACTGCTTTGGACACATCAGCAGGAGGAATCAATTGCTAGAGGAGGACATCACATTTGGTGAAGTAGAGAGCCAGCAAGGGTAAGAGAGACCTTCAGTGAGATGAATTGGCACAATAGCCGCAACAATGAATTCAAACATGCCGGGATGACATAGTACTGGCAAATTTTTGTTCTTTTCGTCATGATTCAGAGTCAACTAAGTATCTATCTATCTATCTATCTGTCTGTCTGTCTGCCTGTCTATCTATCTATCTACCTGTCTGTCTATGTATCTGTCTATGTATTGGATATCAAAGGTTCATAACCAATAGCTTCTGGGATATACAGTTGATCCTTATTATTCACAGATTCCTTATTTGTGAAATCACCTACTCTAAAATTTGTTAAGGAGCCCTGGTGGTGCAGCTGTTAAGGGCTCGGCTGTTAACTGAAAGGTTGGCTGTTTGAATCCAGTAGTCACTCCACGGGAGAAAAATATGTCAGTCACCTTCCGTAAAGATTACAGCCTTGGAAACCCTGCGGGGTAGTTCTGCCCTGTCCTATAGGGCGCTATGAGTTGGAATCTATTCAACAGCACACAACAACAACAAAATTTGTTACCCCCAAAATCCATATTTACTGCACTTTGAGTCATTCGTGGACATGCACAAAGTGGTGAAAAGATCAGTCACCTGACACGCATGTTCTCAGCTGAGGTTGAACAAGGTGATGTTCTGCATCCTTGTTACAGCGCTCCTAATGTAAACGAGTGTCCTTTTCTTGGTCTACTAAGTACCACATTTTTCACATTTTTATGCTTCTTGTTGGTGATTTCTTTGCCTAAAATGGCCACCAAGAGTAGTGCTGCTGAAGTGCTGTCTAGTGTTCCTAAACACAAGAAGGCAGTGATATGCCTTATGGAGGGAAAATACATATGTTAGATCAACTTAATTCAGGCATGAATTATAGTGCTGTTGGCTGTGAATTCAATGTTAATGAAGCAATAATACGTACATGCAGAGAAAAGGAAGAGGAAATTCACCGATCTGTATGTAAAGCTGCTCTGGAAAATCCTAACGTAATATCCGCAGTACATGATGAAGCTATGGAAAAGACGAAGAAGTAACTAAATTTGTGGATTCCTGATAAAAAAGATGTAATGGACAGCATTGTTGTAATGGAAGCCAAATAAATTTAGAGTTGTGTTACCTAGGATCACAAAAATGTTAAACCCTTTTTAACTAGTGCCTGCTGGCTGGAATGTTATGAACGGCCATATTTGTGAAAATGTTAAACTTGCAGATGGATCAGGTTCTGCAGATCAGGAGGCTGCAGAAGAATTTTTAAAAATACCAGCTGAGTATTATGCAGGGAAAGGATTATGCGGAAGAGCAGCTTTTCAACCCTCATGAGACTGGCTTGTTTTACAAGATGTTGGCAAATGAACCTATTTACCACAAATGATTCCAAAGTTCCTGGCTTTAAATCATTCACAGACCTTGCAACCTTGCTATTACAATGCACGAATGCCAAGAGCAACTTTAAGTGTAAACCCCTAATGATATACAGAGCTCAAAATCCGTGAGCACTTAAAGGGAAAAACCTGAACTATATGCCAGTCCATTGGAGGTGGAACTTAACCTTCTATTTCCCCTAGGAGAAATGGTTCAGTATTCACTAATTCAGCATTCGAGGGACTTTATAGAGTATAACTTCTGTGAATAATGAGAATCAGCTGCAGGTATCTGGAGCTCGCGGGGATTTTCTTGGCATCATCTGTGGATTTGGCAAAATTAACATTTGTTGTTGTTGTTATGTGCCGTCCAGTCAGTTCCAACTTGTAGCGACACTAGAAGACAGAGTAGAACTGCCCCAGAGGGTTTCCAAGGAGTAGCTGGTGGATTTGAACTTCCATCCTTTTGGTTAGCTGTCAAGCTCTTAACCACTATGCCACCAGGGCTCCAAAGATGTACAAATAGATGAAGTTTTTCAGGGAGAATATGTCGCGTAAGAAAAGTAAGGTGCCAACACCCCCCATTTAAGAGATGAAAGGGAGAATAAGAAAAGGTCCTGCTACTGAGGTCAGAGGAAACTCCATGTGTGGTGATATCATAGAATAAATGAGATGAGAGGGTTTTTAAGGAGGAAGGGGAAGTTACTGTGTCAAATGCTGCCAAGAGGTCAATAAAGTAAATGTTGAAATCTAATCATGGCATTTAGCAATGAGAAAATTACTAATGAACTTGGTAAGAGCATTTCTGGTGGAAACTGCTGAGGGTGGGGGTCAGAATGTGATGAGTTGAGGAGAGAATGAGAGGTGACGAAGGTGAGCCAGGTAGTATAGAAAGTGCTTTCAGGAATTTTGGCTTGTGAAGTGAGGAAAGGGAGAGAGGCAATGACTGAGGGGACTATGGGCTCAGGAAGAATTTTTTTTTAAGAAGGGTAGGATTTAAGCATGTTTAAATACTGATGGGAAAGAATATGCTGAAATAGAGTAACTAAGATAATCAAGCTCCTGAGAAGGAAGAAGAGAACAGTTTCCAGAGAATTGGTGGAAAGATTAGCCTTAGAGAGGAGACTAGTATCTGTCATTGTGACAGGAGAGAAGGAAGAAAAGTGGACATATATGCAAGTTATATTTTTGTACTAGGGGCAGAATATTGGAAGAATTTCAGGCCGATGCCTTATTTTCTCTGAAACGTTGGAGGCAAGTCATCTGTTGAAGGAGGATGGAGCAAGGAACCAGAAGTTTGAGAGTACTGTAATAATAATAGCAAACATTTATCAAACTCCATGTTTCAGGTTTTTTGCTGTGCAATTTTATATGAACAAATTCAGTTAATCCTCAAAACAACTTTATGACTTAAGTACCATTATTGTCCCCATTTTAGACATGAGGATGGGGGTAGTTTTGAAATAGTCTGAGAAGAAAGGGAAAACAAGCTGACATGGGCCCTGTTGGGGTTAGAGACCATGAAATTACAATGGCACTAAACTAATTAATCTCACATCCTCATGACAACCTGAAAATAAAAAATCTTCAAAAAAACTCTCATGATTATAACTTGGAAGCAGCTCTTAATACATGGTGTTAAAATTTATCTGTTTGTATGTCTGTTTCCCCGACAAAAAGGAAGAGTTTGGGTCTTACTCATGGTACTACTCTTAGACCTGATGTGGTATCTCAGGCTCATAGTGAGCACTTATAAAGTTTATATGGAATCAATTTAAGCTTCTTTTCATCCTTCCCTGCTTTCCAGACTCATCAAGTACTTTCTTCTCTTGGTTAAATATTCCAAATTCCTCCAACTACTTCGCATATGATTTTGATAACATATGACAAATCTCTTTATATTCCTGACCATATTCTGTTGCATAAGTTTTGTTTATGTCTTTAGTATGTAACATCCACAAATGAATGTAATACTTCAGCTATTGCTGAGAAGAAAGGGTTTAACATCAAAGTTACAGATTTGACAATCCTTTTTCTGTAAACTAATAGAAAAATAGCAGAACTCATTGAAGGTAATGATTACAGTTCAAGTATGTTAGTATCAGGCACAAAGATTTTTTATCAGTTTCTTCCACTGTAATGGTATGGTGTTTAGCCCTTACTAATGGAGGAATTAACCCAACTATCCTGGTGCATGTTTCATCCAGGTATGCTACTTCTAAAGTTCTTCTCTAGTCTCATTTAATTGATGTTTGTTTCTAAAAAGAAAACAAAGCAAATATTAGCATAACCAAAATATAAAACAACATACTAAAAAATAAATGGTAATATAACTGAAAACTGAGTTTAAATTATTTTCAATTTGCCCTCTGTCATGGATTGAATTATGCGTCCCCCCCCCCAAAATGTGTGTATGCTTTCCTTCATGAAAAGATAGAATCATTACAATTAGTTCATGGATTTAAGTAAATTTTTGTCTTTATTAAGTAATGTTAATTGAAGTTATGTACCTCTGTCAATGATAGATTATAGCCAGTGAAAGAAGAGAAAAAATCCAGGAAATTCAATCAAATGGTTCAGAGCTTGTAGCACATGGCAGCTCTTTCCATGTTCCTAAAATAGTTAGAGGAAAGATTAAATGAAAATTTTCTTGTTCAGATCCTTGGAAAATTAGATAAAAGAAAGCAAGACTAACAGAGGTTAGAGCTGTTTAACTGGAAACTCTTAGAAAACTTGGTTGTTTATGATCTTCAGAGCATATATAATGGGACTCCCTGGCATAGAGAGCTCAGCTCTGTCTTGCTGGTAAAAATTTTGAGTGGCCATCCAAGGTGCAACAATTGGTCTCTATTCATCTGGAACAGCAGAGAAAAAGGAGAGACAGGAAAAGGAGGAATTAGACTCCACATTTGACTGCCTCCATTAACAACAGTCTCCTTTGTCATGAGACTAGAAGAATGGGATGGTGCCTGGCTACCATTTTTCAATATTGATCAAAGATTCTGTAGCAGAATCCTGATCAAAAAGGGGGGATTGAGAACCAGAGTTTTTAATTCTCATGGAATCCAGATGTCTGCATTTCATGGAGGTTGAGGTGACTCACCTGGGCCTTTACCCTCAGATGATCTTCTGAACCTCGAACCTTAAGAAAACGTGTCTCTTAAAAGTCACCTTTAAGTCAAACAATTGCCTAATAAGTAGTTAGTAAGATTATTTCACCTTAGACATTGTTCTGTTTCAAAAAATTATCTAAATTCAGTAAGTTTCTAGAAACAGAAACTCCAAGGTCAGACTAAAAGCTGTGTTTTAGAGTAAATTATTATTATTATAATGTAAAAACTGTTCCCTGCCCTTTCCATGGGAATGTCTATAAGATGAGATATAAGAATCTTTAAAAGTTCTTTTTTCTTTGAAACACTATGACTCCCTAGTTAGAAGTGTCGCCTAATTTGCAAATTGTATATTAAATAAACTTCAAATAGATTTAAAAAGAAGGCCACAGAACCTCTCACTCGGCTTTCTCCTCACGATTGCATTGCATTGTCCGTGGTTACCAGGACAGCAATGAGCTGGGAACTTTCTTTGGGTACATGAAATATCTGCCACTGAAAGTTGGTAGTGTTTGAGCATTTCAGAAGCTTCTCCCTAGGAAGAAGTTAATATGGTATGAAAACCAAAACCAAAGCCACTGCTGTCGAGCTGATTGTGACTCATAGTGGCTCTATAGGACAGAGTAGAATTGCCCCCATAGGGTATTCAAGGCTGTTAATCTTTATGGCAGCAAACTGCCACAGCTTTCTCCCGTGTTGCTGGTGGGTTAGAACTGCCAACCTTTCGGTTAGCAGTTGACCCTTTGCCATCGATTCGATTCCGGCTCCTAGCGACCCTATAGGACAGAGTAGAAGTGTTGCATAGGGTTTCCAAGGAGTGGCTGGTGGATTCGAACTGCTGACCTTTTGGTTAGCAGCCATAGCTCGCTGTAGCTCTTAACCACTGCACCACCAGGGCTCCTTAATATGGTATGGTTACACAAAAAATCAGGTTTTAGATTCTCTGTTCATGGCTGGGCCATGATTCCTGGTATTGTGTGATTTCCTATATGTTATAAATCCTGCCTCTATGATGTTAATGAGGGAGGATGGGCAGCAGATGTGTTAGTGAGGCAGGACTCAATCTGCAAGATTGGATTGTATTTTGAGGCAATCTCTTGAGATATAAAAGAGAGAAGCAAGCAGAGAGATAGAGGGACCTTATATCACCAAGAAAGCAGTGCCAGGAGCAGAGCTCATCCTTTGGACAAGGGGTCTCTGCGCAGAGAAGCTCCTAGTCCAGGGGAAGATTGATGAGAAGGCCGACAGAGAGAGAGAAGGCCTTCCCCTGGAGCTAATGCCCTGAATTTGGACTTTTAGCCTAATGTATTGTGAAGAAATAAATTTCTCTTTGTTAAAGCCATCCATTTGTGGTATTTCTGTTATAGCAGCACTAGATGACTAAGACATCCTTTTTGTATTATTATAATTATTATATTAATTTCTCCTCCATAAATCAGAAAAAATAAATTGATGACTATGCATTCAATTCAGTACATATTTATTAATTCTGTCTTAATTGTTGTTGAAAGCAGGGATATTTTCTTTACATTTAAGTATTTTTTTAAAACTAGTACATAGGAAGACATGGAGTAGATATTTAATGAATATATCTTGAGTTACTGAACAATTAATGACATAGGAACTTACACAAATAGATGCTAAATCGGAATACAGCTCCCCTCACCTTATTTTCGTTGATTTTTTTTCTCCTAGAGCTTGACTCTTCCACATGCTTGTTTGCTAAAGGATATGGGGAGACGTTGAGACATTTTGGCAGGTTTTAGAGGATTTCTGTCTATACTGAAATATTTACTCCCCCAGAGAAATGAATAACCCACAAATAAAACTGTAAATCAATTATGCTTATTTAAAATATAACATTGATGGAGTAGAATGGAAACATAAGCTCTAAGTTAATTAGAAACCAAAAAGAAAAGTTTAATGCTATTACATAGAGAGCTATTTATGTTTTTTAAAAAATTATTTAGGAAACCAGCATAATCTCTGCCAGTAAATTAAAAAAAATAAAATTAAGGTAAAACTAAAAAGTGGCAAATGATATTAGGTAAAATAATTACGTAAAAAGCAGTGCAGGGTAGACAAAGTGGAGTCAAGGGAAAGAGATGCAGCCGGGACAGGGCAGGAAGGTAGAGGAAGAAATGGAGAAAAAAGGAGGCGGAACCTAGAGGGAAAGGAAACCAAGAAGAAATGGTAATTTGCAGCTTAACACTGGGTTTTAAGTGTATAGCAATGGTTTCTTTGGAGCATGAGTGGAGGAGTCACTGTTTTTTTACACAGCAATTTTTTTTAGAGTGGTCCAGGCAAGATTGTTTCAGGAATGATTCCAAAGGTAATGATTATGATACTCTCACTTCTACTATCTACCTCCCATTACCTGGGAGCTAGGAGAAGACTGAAGTAGAATTGATGCCTTTGAATTGTGGTGTTGGCAAAGAATATTGAATATATCATGAACTCCGAAAAGAACAAACAAAACTGTTTTGGAAGAAGTATAGTCAGAATACTCATTAGAAGCGAGGATGGGGAGACTTCGTCTCACATACTTTGGACGTGTTATCAGGAGGAATCAGTCTCTGCAGAAGGACATCATGCTTGGTAGAGTAGAGGGTCAGTGAAAGAGTAAGACCCTCCATTAGATGGATTGACACAGTGACTGCAACAATGGGCTCAAGCATGACAATGATCATGAGGATGGTGCAGGACTGAGCAGTGTTTTGTTTTGTTGTACATAGGGTCGCTGTGAGTCAGAACCGACTTGACAGCACCTAGCAACAACAACAGTAGGAACTCAGGTACTGTGTTAGAAATTTATTGTGTAGTAAAGCTGTCTTAGGAAAGTGTTTTGGAGAAAAGCTGTCTTAGAACATTGTTACAGAGTAAAGCTGGAAATCTGGTGTTATTAACTATATGAGTCCATAACAAATGAATACAGTTATCTGGTGTTAAATATTGTGTATATGGGTAAAAAATTCCCAGAGGGCAATTTACCAAAAGTTAGGTATAAGTAAGTATATTAGTTTCCTATTGTTCCTGTAACAAGTTACAACAAATTTAGTGTTTTGAAGCAACATAAATTTATCATCTTACAATTCTGGAGCTCAGAATCCAAAGTCAGTCTCATTTACCTAAAGTCGAGGTATGGGCAGATCTGTGTCCTTCTGGAGGCTCTAGGGGTGAACCCATTTCCTTGTCCTTTCCAGCTTCCAGAGGTTGCCTGTATTCCTTAGCTCCTGGAATCTTCCTCTGTCTTCAAAGCCAGCACTGTAGCACCTTCAAATCTCTCTCTCTCTTCTATTTCTCTCTGCCTTTGTTTTCTATGTCTCCTGTGTCTCTGACCCTCCTACTTACTGCCGTCAAGTCGATTCCAACTCATAGCGACCCCATAGGGTTTTCAAGGCTGTAAATCTACGGAAGCAGACTGCCACATCTTTCTGCTGTGGAGCCACTGGTGGTTTTGAACAGCCAACCTTTTGGTTAGCAGTTGATCGCTTTAACCACTGCTCCAACAGGGCTTCTTCTGACCCTCTTAAAGCCCTCTTTATGATTACACTGGACGCACCTGGATAATACAGGATATTTTTCTCATCTCAAAATTGTTAACCTAATTATGTCTATAAAGTACCTTTTATCATGTAAAATAACATCATCACAGGTTCTGGAAATTAGGATGTGGACATAGTTGGGAGACCATTATTCTGCCTTCTACAGTCCCCTAGTTAAAAAAAAAGTATGAAATTAGAGAAAAAAATAAGTAGAAGGAAAGAGGATGACGTGTAAAGTGAATAAAAAATAATATTTACATTTAGGGATTCCTTTCATTCAAAGGATCTTGAGATGGGGAGATTACCCTGGTTCATTCAAGTGGGCCTGATCTAATCACATGGATCCCTGAAACTAGAGATCTTTTCCCGCAGAGCTATGTGATGAGGACAGCAGAATCATAGAGATGGCCATGCAAGAAGGACTTGACTCACCATTGCTGACTTTGACAGTGGAACCAAGGAATGTGGGTGACCCAGAAAGGGCAAGGAAACTGACTTTTCCTTTAGAGCCTTTAGAAAGAACTGTAGCCTTGCTAACACTTTGATTTTTGTCCAGTGAGACCCATGTCAGACTTCTGACCTCCAGAACTATAAGATAATAAATTTGTGTTGTTCATGGTAATTGTTACAGCAGCAATAGAAGCTAATACAGGGAAATACACATGAAGTTATAAACTGGAAAGAATTAAAAGCAAAGTAGTAAAACTCCTTAGTAGAGATGATCATTCCACCACGCCCAGGGAGTTGACTAGGTAACTAAAACAGCTTCTTCAACTTTAACCTTCATAGACCCAGTTCCTGAACTGAGTTATTGACCTTGACTTTACTGTTCATAGCAGATTATCAGAAGATTTGTGTGCCCTTAATAGTGAAAACACAAGCTCGGGAGAAATGGCAGCTGACCTGCTTACACAACCCTGGGTACTGACCACTACACAGCAATACACTTAGATATGGCCATCCCACAAAATACTTCAACTTATATGTCAATTTGCTAAGGACATTTTCTTTACTGATAACTTAAAGATGATAATATTTATTATTTAGTTAGCATTTATGATGTGCCACACACTGTACTGAGAATTTTACTTCTATTATTTTATTTCATCCTTACAGCATCAGTATGTACTCTAAAGATGAAATTTAAGTATACTGGCCCCTGTCACAGTGTTGGTAGGAATATCGGACCCTGAGGTCAATGTTTTTCCACAATGCAAGTTGTCAGAAGATAGTTTGGTTAACATCAAACCTCTTCTCTTATTCTTTAAAATAATTTTATCAACTAGAGTACTGGTTTTGCATATCTGTGCTTCTGGATGAAAATCACTCAAAACTTGATTTTTGCTTTGCTTTGCTTTGCTTTGCAGAACATGACCTATTCTAGGAGCAATTGCCCTTTTTAAAAGTTTATGCAGTGGACATTGAATTAAAAGGGACGATATGGCACAAAATGGTACTCTGTGTCCTAGATTCTATTGAAGGAAGCTACCTTCAAGAGTTTTTGGCAGCAAAACTTTGCTTTAGGCCTTACCAGGGCATATGGAAATTTATCTATGGGATAGCTATTTAAAAATTAAGTTACAAAATAATTTGTTTGACTTCTATTGAATTCAAGGTGAAAAGTATCAGAATAGTTCATAGTTTTATACATCTGATGTAGCCTGAAAAGATATTAAATAATACACCATTGGCAAATTACTCAATTAAATTTTTGACTGACCAGTTAGAACTTAGGACAAGAGAACGGGATTTTTGGTGGGTCAAACTGTGCTGAATATTTTCACTTTTTTTTTTTTTTTAACGTAAGATTTAAGGGAGATGAAATTGAAGAAACTGAAGAATCAAACTCTTGATTTTCCCTTGATGTTACTTTATAGTAAAGGGAACAAATTCATCTTACACAGGTAGAAATATAGATGTTATGATCTACTTGAAGTATTAAAATTAAACTTTTTTTTTAAAGTGCTAGTCAATCTCATTAGATTTGAGAAAACCAGCGTTTGAGTGTTTCTCTAGTATCACTCTGTATTTTAATTTTGTCAAAACCTGGTATCTAAATGATCATAGGTAGGGATAAGAGTTGTGACGGAGTTTGACACACATACACAGTTTTACGGATGTACAGAGAAGGCATGCTATCCCTGAACTTTTCGTAATTTACACCATAGAAGTGATAATACTAATAGTAAAATGTATGGCTCATCTACTGTGTTCAGGTAAAGGTACTCTACAGAGTGCCTTATGTGCATTATTTTATCTAAACCTCATAATAGCTTAGTGGTTAGAAACTGTTTTTCACTGGCCTTCTACAGATGCTGGATCTGAGGTTCAAGGAGGTCAGAACACTTTCCGCAGGTCATGTAGTGGTCAAATGGATAAGCAGATGAGAACCTGGGCCTGTTGCCTCAAAGGCGATCCTTTTACCACAGGGAAACACTGCCTCTTGGCTGTGCTCTTTAGTCCTTAGTCCCGTGGAGAAATTGCTCTGTTTGGTGAATGACATTTGATAGTCTGTTTTCCACACATATACTCCTCTGTGTATCTTTCTTCCATTACATTCTGCTTCTTTTGTTCACTAGTGAACTTTATGAGGGCATCCTACACACTTGTTCAGGTTTATAGTATCTCTTCCCAATTTGCTTATTTACAAAAGAGGGCTATCCATATGGATTTTAGTCACTCAAGTTGGATTACTAATTAAACCTGAAGGAAAGAAGAAAAGAAGAAAAGAAAAGAGAGATCAATTATTGGTGAAACTGGTTAGCAAATATGAAGTTAATAAAGGTAGAAAGAAATTTTAGACTATAAAAAGCATTCCCAATCTGAATCAGGCCTGTGTTTTAATCTATACCCAGTTTGTTTTTGACACTGGCACAAAGAGCCATATTGTGATTAGAAAAAAAGTATTTTTGTTTTATATTAAACATTAGGAAGTCTGTCTTTATGAAACTTGCACGTTAGAATTTTGTGATAGACAGAATTCTATGATGACCTCAATCTTGCCCACCCCGGTGTAACATGCCTTCTCCTAGTTCTTCAATCAAATACTTATCTAGGTGCTGCTGTGAAGGGACGTTGCAGATTTAATTTAAGGTCCCAAACTTTATTGTTGTTGTTGTTAGCTGCTGTTGAGTAGTTGCTTCCAACTTATGGCAACCCCACGTGTGCAGAGTAGAACTGCTCCATATAGTTTTCAAGGTTGTGACCTTTCAAGAGCAGATTGCCAGGCCTTTATTCTGTGGCACCTCTGGGTGGGTTCAAACCACCAGCCTTTCTACTAATAGTCAAGAGCTTAACCACTTGTACCAGCCAGGGACTCTGTCCTAAACCTTAAAATGCTCTTAATATAGAAAGATTATCTTTGGTGGGCCTAATCATGTGAGCCCCTAAAAGGGACTGTGTTCTTCCTGGAAACAAATTGAAAGTGTGAGAGGGATTCCACGCAAGAGAAATTCTTTGTTGCTGACTTTCAGGGTGGAGGGGCTATATAGCAGGGACTGGTGGGAGGTTTCTAGGAGTTGAGAGTGACTGCAAGCCTACAGCCAGCAAGAAGGTAGGAACCACAGTCCTTCAGCTGCAAGGAAGTGCCACCAGCCTGAATGAGCTTGCAGGTGGATTCTCCCCTAGGGAGTCCACATAAGAATGCAACGTGGCCGACACCTTCAGTGTGAGTCCAGGGCAGAGAACACAGGCAACCTGCTCCTGGACTTCGGACCCTCAGAATTGTGAGCTAATCAATGTGCCTTGTTTTAAGCCATTAAGTTTGTGATAGTTTGTTACACAGCAATAAGAAATGAATACAGATTTTTTAAAAAACAGAAGTATCTCAATCTGTGCTGCTTATCTTGATAATATTTAAAGTTCATTCCACACTGTAGAAAATAGTGCTGAATATTTTCTATCAGAAACTTAGCTCTTATTTTCAATTCATGTGATCATTACTAACTACTTAGGAATTTGGTAAATGAATTATTCATATCACTTAATATATTTGTTAAGCCTTAGTATTTCCAGACTCGAGAATCCTAATCACTTTAGTCTGTTTACATATGGCAGTGCATCCATCTCCTTGATTATTTTAGCTGGTCTTTTAAATATATTTTTCTGAAGAGTAGTGATCAGACCTAAATAGCAATGCCATGTAAAAGACAGACCAGTGTTTTGTACAAAAAAAAAAAAACAAACAAAAACCCAGTAGCCGTCAACTTGATTCTGACTCATGGCGACCCAATTTGTGTCAGAGTAAAATTGTGTTCCATAGGGTTTTCAATGGCTGATTTTAAGCAAGATAATATTTTTGAAGCACAGAATGTAGAAGTGGAGGTTTAGGAGGTTTTGTATAGTATAAATGAGAGACCATTTCCTACCTAAAACACAGTAGTAAATGAAAAAAAAAAAAAAGACATATTAGTTTCCTAAGGCTGCTATAAAAAAGTATCATAAACTAGGCAACTTATAGAACAAAAATTTATTCTCTCATATTCTGGAGGCTAGAAGTCTGAAATCAAGGTGTAGACAAGGTTGGTTTTTTCTGGGTGGCTCTGAGGACAGTCTTAAGGACAATTCTAGAGCCATTTTTTAATTTCATCGTTCTGTTAAAATTGCGTTTGCTTGTGAAACTGAAATGTCGGTTGGAACAAATTCACTCCTAATTCTTGCCCTGCCACCATATTAGCTCTGGAATTTTAGGGTTGATATTTGAACCCACCAGCTGCTCCACAAGAGAAAGATGTGGCAATCTTTTTCCGTAAAGATCACAGCCTTGGAAACCCTATGGGGCAGTTCTACCCTGTCCAATAGGGTTGCTATTTGTCGACATCGACTTGACAGCAATGTTTTTTTTTTTTTTTTAATTCATTTGTTGCTGCAACAATGGGCTCAAAGATAGCAACAATTGTGAGAATTGTGCAGGACCAGGCAACATTTCGTTCATTACACATAAGGTCGCTATGAGTCAGAGGCCACTCGGCAGCACCTAAAAAATTCATTTGTTGATGTACCCCATTTGACTCCGTACATTTAAGCCTAAATTATTTCCAGTAACCACACTTTTGTGGTCATAAAGATTTACCCAGCTCTAAGAGCCCTGGTGGCACAAGGGTCAAATGCTGGGCTGATAACTGAAAGGTTGGCAGCTGAAACCCTCCCAGCAGCTCTGTATGAGAAAAACCTGGCAATCTTCTTCCTTAAAGATTACAGCCAAGAAGATCCTATGGGGCAGTTCTACTGTGTCAAATGGGGTCACTATGAGTTGGAATCGACTTGATGGCACCCAACAACAACAACAGTAGATCACTGAAAATGATATCTCTTCTCTAGATGAATGGAGAGCTTACCTGTCTACTCCCATTCAGCTCACTTTCAACAGAAGCGATTGAAACACTTCCCACAAAAATATATATAATTTCTAGAATTTATTTAGTCTTCTTGGAGCCCTGGGGGCTCAGTGGTTAAGTGCTCAGGCTGCTAACCAAAAGGTCAGCAGTTCGAATCTACCAGCCACTCCTTGGAAACCCTATGGGGCAGTTCTACTCGATCTTATGGGGTCACTAGGAGTCAGAGTTGACTTGATGACAATGGGTTTTTAGGTTTTAGTCTTCTTGCTTGTGTTGTATCAACTTGACCAAATTACTTCTTAGACAGGTTTTTATAGCATTTTCGTCTATATTTAAGGCACTATATTAAAAGAAGAAAAAATACATACAACTCTTAGAGTAAGATCAGATGCCTATTATCTTAGTTCTAAATAAAACATAAAGATAGTTATAGACAGTAGGTCCATATTGCTTTTACATAAGTGTGTAAATCAGTTAGTAACTGGAATGGATTTAAAGGCTTTATATCATTCTTAAATTATAATAAAATCTTAAATGTTTTAAGAAGCTGTTTAGACAGAGTTCTTTTATTAGTTACATTTATAAATGTTAGCTTTGATTATCTAGACCACTTTCCAAGTCTTCATTATTGGATTTTTACTTATTATATTGTGACTCTTCCTCTAAATCGTAACCTTTAATTATCACTGGAACATTGATTTTTTGAAGCCTTTCGGTTACAACTGACCTTTACATTTAAAAGAGAAATTTCTTTACCTTCTAAGTAGAAGGTGATGATAGAGAAGAATATTAAACTACAGGAGAGAAACTTCCCTTAAATACACATGCAGGAAGCAAAAAAGTTAGGTATAATGCTGGATCATATACCTTGTTCTTGTTTTATACAATTGGCTGCTGTGTCTTTGTCCTATTAAAGTTCAAAAAAAGGGAAGGCCTTAAATATGAATATTGTTTAACACTTTTTTAAAAAAAAATATCATGCTTAAAGATTCTTTAGTTTTAAGGAAAAGAAACAATTATTTCAATCATTAACTTTGGATATTTTGGTTTAGTTATGTCTTTCTATGCTGTCTAAACAAAGGATTAAAAGGAATCATTATCTAGTAAATTGGAAAAGATAGGCAATCTATGTGAATTACCTAAATTGTCAAATGAATGTGACTCTTTCCATTTAAAGAGTGATATCACAAACTTTCATTCTTCAGCAGACAAAGTCCTAGAATAAGAAGGCTATAGGCTGTCTAAACAATTATAAAGGGTACAAAGTACCCTTATAGAATTATGGAATCCTATTATAGAATTTTGGTTTGGAAAGGGACTTTGGAGGGCATCTACTCAACCTCTTCATTTCTCAGGGTAAAGAAATGTGTCCCAGATAGGATCTCTGACTTCCCTAACATCATATATTAGGACAGAGAAAGACCCAAAACCCAATCTCTTGATTCCCAGACCACTGCTCTGATTACTATTGAGAGATACTTTTCCTGAGGCTTGAAAGGAGAGCTTTAGGTAAAATTTTAAAATGCTCTATTTTGTACTGCAGCTGTATTTAGTACTGTCTATTTTTCACATGCTCCCTGTAAATGCAGATGTAGAATAATAAAAAGAAATGTATAGATTAATGTAAAAAATATAAATAAAATGAAAAAGTTTAAATTTAAAACATTGATGAGACAGTGAAATTTGAAAACTAACTGTATTGGTCGTGATGAGATGAGTCCCTTTATGTGGCCTTTTGCCTTGGTTCTTTAGAAAAACTGCTTGCGAGATTTTTCCCCTAAGCCCTGAGGAGTTAGCTTTTCTCTAGTTTTCTACCCAAGAAGGTTTTTACTTTTGTCTGGGTTGAATGACATTTCCTGGGCAAGCTGTAAACAACTTGATGGTTTGATATTTTTTGTTTGGCCCTGGGCTGCAGCCTGCCCTGTGATTGGTCTATTTTACACACCTTGGAGGGGTTGGTCAATATACTTACGCAAATAAAGGGACTGTGGCCTATCAAGATGAGATTGGTCAGTAGTTTGCGGCCCTGGTGGGAGGGCCATGCCTGGAAATTGACCAGAAGTTTGCTTTCATATGCAGCCAACCCCACAGAAGAATCAGACAGAAGGAGAAGAAAGGACAAAAGGCAAAACAGGCAAGAAGAGAGAAGCAGAGACAGAGGAGAGGAGGAACCTCCTAAAAGAGCTGTCGTGTGGATCAAGGGCTATAAGACCGAAGACAGCAAGAGGCCCAGAATGGGCTCTATGGCAGATTTGGTGGTGACAGCAGAAACCTGCTGCTAGAAAGGCAGCTAAAAGAGCTGAAAAAACTGCTACACTGGTTATGAGCTGGGTCAGTTAGCAGTGGAGAGGCGGATGGCAGGGAGGCCAAAGGCAGGGAGGCCTGTTCTGAGGGGCAGAGAGGAGCCTGTGCTCAGGGGGCTAAAGAGGACGTCTGCACGGCTTAGAGGTGGCATGTACAGCAGAGAGAAGGGGCTGCTTGCTTGCGTGATTGAGCGGAGCTGAGAGAGCTGTCCTGCTCTGAAGAAGGAAAGGATGTGCTCTCCACTTCAGTGGAGCCTTCCACACTTTGCCTACATGCTTCCTGATCCTGATCCTGAGTTGTAGCCAAGTTGTCCCGTTACTTCCTTAATAGACCACTTAACTGTAAGTATGGTCTGTGAGTTCTGTGTTGCCACTGCAACAAATTATTGAACCAGAGGAGAAACAGAGAGTACCATGCGAGGGATGGCCAGTATTAGAATTGGTAAAAAGATTGGAGAATGGAGGTATGTCTGATCCCACATCATCACCATCAGCTTTGTGCTGATGGTGATTCTCACTATCCCCGATGAAGTTAGGTAAGGTGCGACAATACTACTACCATTTTACAGTTGATATTATGGAATTAATGTTAATTTAACCATAGTAATGATATTGTGGCTGTGTTTAAGAAGAGACCTTATCCTATAGAGATATATACTAAAGTATTCACAGGTAAAATAAAAAATAAACATAAATAGATTCATGAAGCGCTTAAGAGAAAGGTTTGCAGTAAGGAAACGTAATGCTTGACCGAGAAGTTGGCAGTTAGAGCTGTGTGCCTGCTGCATAGGGTGGGCCTCCAGGGAAGCCTCTACCTTGGTGGGCTCAGCAAGGGGCCAGGATCTGGTGTGTAGTTTTCCAGGTTCAGGAAGTTATTTTTATATATCAGACTCTGGAGAGTTGATTGAAACTATCCAAGCTTGTCAGTTTATTAATTCATGGTAGGGAATCTTCATTTCCAATGGTAGAAGTAATTATATCTGCTATTCAGGGCATTACCTTCCCAATATCAAAATACCTGGGAAACTGAATTAGAAATCAGAAAGTTGCCTAATGAGCATGATGTTAGAACCAAAGGCATTGGATAGATTGTGGGGTGTTTCATTCATGGGGTGGAACTGCCTGGAGACTAGTTTTTGCTTCACTCTGTATCATTCCTTTCTAAAAAGAAAGGATTCTTTTTGTAAGGGTGTCCTCATGCTAGACAACTTTATTCCATGATTTTCAAGATTACATCAGACTGGTCTTCTTAACTTCAATCTTTAGTCATGTAAATTGAACTTGGTGCATATCTTAGTCTTACTATCAACACTTTTGTAGAACTGTCTTTCTCACTCTGCTCTCTCCAATGCCTGATGTGCAGGAGACCAAGAATCAGCAAACTGTGACCCGTGGGCCAATCCAGCTAGATATCTGCTCTGTACAGCCCATGAGATAAGAATAGTTTTTATACTTTTAAATGGTTGGAAAAAATTGGAAGAAGAAGAATATTTCATGCTGTGTGAAATTTATATGAAGTTCAAATTTCAGTATCCATATATGAAGTTGTATTGGAACACACCCACACACCTTCATTTATGGCAGAGTTGAGTAGTGGCAGCAGAGACTATATGGCCTGCAAAGTCCAAATATTACTATCTGGCCCTTTACAGAAACAAGTTTGTTGACCCCTGCAGTAGACAATAAATATTTATTAAGTGAATTAAAATCTTTTGGAGTGGGTTACTTCTGTAAATGGCTAACCTCATTTACATGTTGGCTCACAATTTCTAGTTATAGAGGATGGATGTTCTTATTCACAATATCTGGAAGATTATATTACTTGATTTACTTATTCATTCACTTGATCATTCCACATTCATTATATGCTTATTACATGCAATTATGGCTTATTGTTCCAACTAGAGAAATTAGGATGGTCAAGTTCAGGTCTAAATTTTAGAGGTCAGTGTCATAAAGGAAAATCTTACCCGCTGCAAATCATGAGTGGGGCTGGGGAAGGCACCATTAGGCAGGGTGCACCATAGGTTTGATTCAGTTTGTTTTAAGTTTTAGCTAGTTGGCTGTCTACAGTTCCCAAATTCATGTGTAAGTTATATAGATCTGTTGTGCTAAAAATGCCTGCTCCTTCATTTTTTATTGGCTAGGTTAGTGGAGGGAGTAAGTGGAGATTAGAAGCAGAGAGTTATGTCTGAATCTCTGGCAAAGCAAAATCATGTGTCTGTCAGGTCCCTCAACGCTCTGCCAGAGCTCCATCAACACCGAGAATTAGTTCACACATGTCAACTAACATTCCTGGATATAACTGGAGTAGTTTATAATTGCATTTGGTTTAAAATGGTCAAAGAAACTTTTAATTTTAATACCCATTTGCTCTACGTTTATCCTAGAACACAAAATGCAAAGTAAATTATCTTTAGAGAAAAATTCCAATCTTGCATTTATTCCTAATTTTCTAAACTCCCAGTTTGTACATCTACACTTCTTAGAACTGAATTCTATGAAAACACGTAGGTTTTCATGTCTGTGCACCACTAAGAACCTCATCCAATTTATCCTCTTTAGAGCATCTAGAATTTTCTTTTTTAAACTAAACCAGGTCACATCTTTCATTTGCTTAAAAATTTTAATAACATCCCAACTTTCAACCGTGACGTAAAAGGCTTAGTATGCCTTGGTTCAACTTATTCATCAAACTCACGCCACTCTCTCCTCACTCGCACATCATTGTCAGCCTGGTCTGCTGTAAGTTCTTTAAACACTCAAGCTCTTTCCAGCCTCAGGGCTGTGGTGCTGGCTGCTCTCTCTGCCTGTAGTGCTCTTTTCTGGGTCCTACACGTTGCTGCTGCTTTTCATTATTTAGGTCAAGCTTAAATGCCATCTTTTCATGGAAGCCTTTCCTTCACCTTCCTAAATTTGATTCTCTTCTCTCCTTTAGGCTCCAGCATTCCACTTATTTCCTTCATAACATTTATAAAAGCGTTGTTGTTAGATGCTGTCAAGTTGGTTCCGACTCATAGCAACCCTAAGTACAACAGAACGAAACACTGCCTGGTCCTGCGCCATCCTCACATTTGTTATTATGCTTGAGCCCATTGTTTGTAGCCACTGTGTCAGTCCGTCTCGTTGAGGGTCTTCCTCTTTTTGCTGACCCTCTGTTTTACCAAGCATGACATCCTTCTCCAGGGACTGGTCCCTCCTGATAACATGTCCAAAATATGTGAGACATAGTCTCGCCATACCTGCTTCTGTTCTTATTTAATTAGTTTATTGATTTTTTTTTTTTTTTGCTTCACTAGACTCTGAGGCTTGAGAGCAGGCATCTTGGGCCCCCTATTCTTTGTTACATCTTCAGTCACTAGGACAGTGCCTACAACATACAAGAAACGTTAACTGGATGAATAAGTGAATGAGTGTAGGCCTGGAGGCAAGTGGGTCTTGTGGAGATATTCTTAGTATATTGACAATATTAATAACAGGATAACTGCTTCTTCTTTGCTTCTTATTTTGTAAGTGGAATCCCTGGGTGGTGCAAATGGTTAATGTGCTCAGCTAATAACCAAAAAGTTGGAGGTTCAAGTCCACCCAGAGGTGGCTTGGAAGAAAGGCCTGGCGGTCTACTTCCAAAAAATTGGCCATTGAAAACTCAACGGACAATGGAACACAGATCTACTCTGACACACATGGGGTTGCCATGAGTCAAAGATGACTGGATGGCAACTGGTTATTTTGTAAGCGTGTTTGTACATATATGGTGTAATAATGCTGAAATTCTAAATGGGTGACTACTAATTTGAAGCTTGAAGGAGTTGGTGCAGTGGTTAAGCTTGGCTCCTAATCAAAAGGCCTATGGTTCAAACCCACCAGCCATTCTGTGAGAGAAAGATTTGACAGTTGGCTTCCGTAAAGATCACAGCCTTAGAAACCCTATGGGGCAGTTCTGCTCTGCCCTATAGGGTCAGTATGAGTTGGAATTCAGCTGGACAGCAATGGGTAATTTGAAGCTTGCTCAGATGAAAACAAATTAATAAGTATTAAAATAAATTCAATGATAAGAGTAACACAACAGTACATTTAATTAGTTCATGTTGTTTCTTCGTGTTCTGCTCCATATTCTTCCACGGCAGCTTCTGCTGCTGAAGTAAGATCTTGTGCTTTTTTATTTTTTGTGTTGGTGGTAAGCATGTGCCCATTCCAAGGCTCAGAGAGTCTTTACATAATCAAATACAGCTAAGACAGTTTCAGTCTAGAGGAATTTTTTTTTTTTTATGGCAGAAGTATAAGACCCTTAAAAAAATTTAGGCACATTCCAGATTCATGAAAGCACCAGCACATCAGTGGGAGTGTCATAATTAAGCTAACTAAATCACAACATCCAAGTTGTAATATATTCATTTTATGCAAATGCATCAGTAAGGAGCAAAATGCTACAGTACTGGAAATCATGTTTTTCATGAAAAACAAGGATGACTCATTAGGCATGCATCCCACAGTCTGTTTTGTACTCAGAGAGCCAAGAAAATATAGATCAGATCCCATTTCTGAAAAATTTATTTTATTAGAAATACTGGTTCTGGATGACTGGCCCTTGAAAGCTGACATAATCAATCAGAAAATGATACATCTTTTTCTTAATGTTAATTGTACTCTCAATTGCCTTTAAAAGATCATGATTTTATGGTAATGAGGTAAAGCTAATGTTAAAAAATTCAGATCACTTACAGTGAAATTGTTAACAAGAAGTCTAATGCCAGTAAAGAATAAAAAGTTATTTTAAATTCAATAACTATTGTATATCGTATTTTGTTTCCTTAAATACATGGTATGTTTGATTGGGAAGCAGAGCACAGCCTTTAAGATCTCAAAATTCTTAATTTTTTTACAAAGTTTGAGAGCTTAGAATCACATAATTGTTTAAGAATATACAAAGTGAATTACTTCTAACTGAAAATGTATGGGATTTTCGAGAGATGTTTTCAATCATGTTCTTGACCTGTAAGTAAGTTTCCCCCAAATATCTAAACACATACAGATACCCGGGCTTCTCTAGGCTCCTTATTATTTAAAAAAAATTTTCTTCATACTTAACTTACCAGTGGGTCTCACCATCTCTCTTAGTTTTGGAAACCATCTGGACATACATATCTTGTTTATGTTTTTATCCGAATCAGAAACCCAATGTCAACAAGACAGATCAAATTATGAAGGATAGAGATTCTGGCATTAGGGAGAAAAGCTACTTGTACTACAGGATCCTCCCCACACACTTTTTGCACAGATAGCTTCTCTCCCTTCAAGTCTCAGCTTGATTGTCCCCTCTCAGAAAGACTTGCCCTGATTATCTTAGCTAGAAGGCCCTCCTCTACTATTCCTTATTTCTGTTTCTTCCTTGTTTTTTTAATTATAAAAATTATTACAATTTGAAAGTTTTTTGTTTTTGTTTTTTTTCTTTTTTTGGTTATCCCTACTAGAATGTAATCTCCAAAAGGCCAGCGATCTTTTTGGTCTTGCTCACCATTCCATCTCTAGTGTCTAGCATAGGGTCTGGCACATAGTAGATGTTACATAAATATTTTATGAATGACTGACTCTTGGGGATACAGAGAAGAATGAGATGTGTCTCCTGTGCTCAAGCTGTCACTGGTAGGTGAGGAAGAACCCCTCCAGTAATAGCCTGCCCTGCTTCACTAATGCTGAACTGAGAGGCCAGCACAAAGTTCTGTGGATGCTTTAAGGAACCCAAGGCTGACAGTGGGAGGGAGCATATAGCTGGGGTGGAGAAATCAGGGAACGCCTTACTAATGAATTAATATTTTAGGAAAGACTTAAGTTCCCTTTGACTAAGATTTAGTCTTCAAGAGGAGTCTGAATGGTTTCCTGCCCTGGCCCTCTGCCCACTCCTTCCTCAGCTCTGAGGATATGTGTGTGTGTAGGGGGTGAAATCTATACGGATGGACACCTAGACACTCTGGGTCTGATCTCTCTTCCATAATTCTTCTCAAAATCCTCCTGTCTCTAGAAGATTTCCTAATGAGAGGGCAGTCATTATTTCTAATTTAATTAATTATCTTCTGAAAACTTCAGCTTGGGTTTTCCTTTCTGTCTCAGAAAGATATTTTTGCAAATGTTCTTCAGTCCACTATTTGCAGACTCTTTCATTCTGCCTGAAAAACCAGGCATCAAAACTCAAGGATTCTCTTGCGCTAACACTCTTCTCACTCCCAGCCCCACGCTTTTCTCCATGCCTGTTCCTCCATTTCTCCCTCCCTCCCTTCTTCCCTCTCTTCCTCCCTTCTTTTCTCCCTGCCTCTTTTCTCTCTCTCTTTTTCTTTTTTTCTGCTAATTTATTTTACAAATCATTAACATCGGGTGGTGTCAGGACTTGTTTAGAATCTTTCTCACCAGTCCAAATGCCTGCACATTTCCCCCAAACAGTCCTTATGCCACACTGAAGATCTTTCTCCTTCACTTTAAATGTATCAGGATCCTTTTCTAAATTCTTTAATTGTACTTGGCATTAACTTCAAGTACCTGATTATGTATTTAAAAGTTATCCTTGAGACTTACTCACTCCTCTAGTTTCCTGCAATTGTGCTGCTCATTTTCTTTTCCATCAGGCCAATTTAGTAAGCCTTCGATACCAGGCTGAGAAGAGAATGTTAAGGGAGGCAGATGGCGTTGTTAATCTTATCTTCTGGTTGCCAACATGAGATAGTCTCTGTGTTTCAATACCCTGAAGTGATTGAGTCAGCTTTAGAACTTTCAGGTAGGAGATTCCAGTCATTCACTGACAAACCTAAGTGGGCATTTTAAACCAAATGATCATAGAATGTGTTCTATACTTTGAAAAATGATTGGAAAAATCCAGAAAATAGCAAAATAGATCTTGATTTCCTAAGTTCCCAAGACCTGTTATGGCATAATAATTGTGTAGCAAAGATTAGATCTCAAATTCAAGTATGCAAAGAATTTCTCATGTATTTATTTTAAAATTTTAGCTTTGACTAAGTCTCCATCCAGCCAGAGGGGAAAATCAAGTTTTCCTATGTTGTGCCAATGTCTCAGTGTTTCAGCTGGTTCCAAGCCACTGAGGACACCTCTGTTGTCATTGCTCATCCTGGTACATGCAGACCTCTGTTTCCCTCTAAATCTGAGGGCTCTTATTTGCTCTACCACATGGCTTCTCAAGGCTGTGCTTCTCTCTCCTTCAACTCCAGGATACTTGACATAATCTCTTCAATGACCTTGATATGTTTTCAAGACAAGACTATTGACTTCAGGCTTCCCCTGGGCCAAATTCCATAAAGCAACAAAGTTTATCTTTTGTCTTGAAATAAGAGATGGAGGGAGAACCCAGAGAGACTATAAAAATCTTACCACAGTAGTCTTAGTATGATTAGAATAGATCTAGTTCATGAGAATATAATTGGCGCATTTGTGAAACTGTGGTGAGGTGAGTGGTACCTGCTTTTATTTAAAAAAAACTTGCTTTTTAAAAATTCAAGCATGGAATTGACAAACATATCTGCCCACATATACTTATAATAACTAATTACATGGTTCCTGGATGCAAGGGGAGTCTGGGAAATGTAGTTCCTAAATGAGTTACTGTCTCTCTTCCCTGAATTGTCCATATGGAGGGGGAGCATAAACTGCTGTTGAACTGTTGTTAGGTGCTCTTGAGTCAGTTCCGACTCATAGTGATCATATATACAACAGAACCAAACACTGCCCGGTCCTGTGCCATCCTCACAAACATTGTTATGCTTAAGTGGTTGTTGCAGGCACTGTGTCAGTCCATCTTGTTGAGGGTCTTGCTCTTTTTTGCTGACCCTCTACTTTACCAAGCATGATGCCCTTCTCCAGGGACTGATCCCTCCTAATAACATGTCCAAAGTATGTGAGACGTAATCTTGCTATCCTTGCTTCTAAGGAGCGTTCTGGTTGTACTTCTTCCAAGACAGATCTGTTCATTCTTTTGGCAGCCCATGGTATATTCAATATTCTTCACCAACACCACAATTCAAAGGTGTCAATTCTTCTTTGGTCTTTCTTATTAATTGCCCAGCTTTTGCATGCATATGAGGTGATTGAAAACACCATGGCCTGGGTCAGGCTCACCTTAGTCTTCAAGGTGGCATCTTTGCTTTGTAACACTTTAAAGAGGTCTTTTCCAGCAGGTTTGCCCAGCGCAATGCGTCTTTTGATTTCTTTACTGCTGCTTCCATAGGTGTTGATAGTGGGCCCAAGTAAAATGAAATCCTTGACAACTTCTATCTTCTCTCAATTTATCATGATGTTGCTTATTGGTCCAGTTGTGAGGAATTTTGTTTTCATTATGTTGCTGTGTAATCCATACTGAAGCTGTGGTCTTTGATTTTCATCAGCAAGTGCTTCAAGTTCTCTTCATTTTTGGCAAGTAAGGTTGTGTCATCTGCATAATGCAGGTTGTTAATGAGTCTTCCTCCGATCCTGATGCTGCACACTTCATATAGTCCAGGTTCTCGGATTATGCGCTCAGCCTACAGATTGAATAAGCATGGTGAAAGGATACAACCCTGACACACACCTTTCCTGACTTTAAAAAACACAGTATCCCCTTGTTCTGTTTGAGCAACTGCCTCTTGATCCATGTACAGGTTGTTCACGAGCGTAATGAAGTGTTCTGGAATTCCCGTTCTTCACAACGTTATCCATAATTTGTTATGATCCACACAGTCGAATGCTTTTGCATTGTTAATAAAACACAGGTAAACATCTTTCTGGTATTCTCTGCTTTCAGCCAGGATCCATCTGACATCAGCAATGATATCCCTGGTTGCACATCCTCTTCTGAATTGGGCTTGAATTTCTGGCAGTTCCCTGTTGATTTACTGCTGCAGCCACTTTTGAATGATCTTCAGCAAAATTTTACTTGCATGTGATATTAATGATATTGTTCGATAATTTCTGCATTTGGTTGGATCACCTTCTTGGGAATAGGCATAAATATGGATCTCTTCCAGTTGGTTGGCCAGGTAGCTGTCTTCCAAATTTCTTGG
>NW_004444032.1:2193444-2212806 GCF_000243295.1 Trichechus manatus latirostris | reverse complement strand
GTTGGATCACCTTCTTGGGAATAGGCATAAATATGGATCTCTTCCAGTTGGTTGGCCAGGTAGCTGTCTTCCAAATTTCTTGGCATAGATGAATAAACACTTCCAGTACTGTATCTATTTGTTGAAACATCTCAATTGGTATTGCATCAATTCCTGGAGCCTTGCTTTTCTCTAATGGCTTTAGTATCATCAGTTCTTGATCATTTGCTATGTCCTGAAATGGTTGAACATTGACCAATTCTTTTTGGTATAGTGACACTGTATATTTCTTCCATCTTTTTTTTGATGCTTCCTGTGTTGTTTAATATGTTCCCTGTAGAATCCTTCACTATTGCAACTTGAGGCTTGAAAGTTTTCTTCAGTTCTTTCAGCTTGAGAAGTGCTGAGGGTGTTCTTCCCTTTTGGTTTTCTCTCTCCAGGTCTTTGCACATGTCATTATAATACTTTGTCTCCCCCAGCCACCCTTTGAAATCTTCTGTTCAGCTCTTTTACTTCATCATTTCTCCCTTTTGCTTTAGCTACTCTACGTTCAAGAGTAAGTTTCAGAGTCTCTTCTGACATCCATTTTGGTCTTTTCTTTCTTTCCTGTCTTTTTAATGACCTTTTGCTTTCTTCATGTACAATGTCCTTGATGCCATTCCACAACGCATCTGGTTTTTGGTCATTAGTGTTCAATGTGTCAAATATATTTTTGAGATCATCTCTAAATTCAGGTGGGATAGCCGCAAGGTCATACTTTGGCTCTCATGGATTTGTTCTAATTTTCTTCAGCTTCAACTTGATCTTGCATATGAGTAATTGGTGGTCTGTTCCACAGTCGGCACCAGCCTTGTTCTGACTGATAATATTGAGCTTTTCCGTCGTCTCTTTCCACAGATGTAGTCGATTTGATTCCTGTGTATCCCATCTGGTGAGGTCCATGTGTATAGTCATCATTTATGTTGTTGAAAAAAGGTATTTGCAATGAAGAAGTTGATGGTCTTGCAAAATTCTATCGTGTGATATCCAGCATCATTTCTATCACCAAGGCCATATTTTCCAACTACTGATCCTTGTTTCCAACTTTCCCATTCCAGTCACCAGTAATTATAAATGCATCCTGATTGCATGTTTGATCAATTTCAGACTGTAGAAGTTGGTAAAAATCTTCAATTTCTTCATCTTTGGCCTTAGTGGTTGGTGGGTAAATTTGAATAATAGTCATGTTAATTGGTCTTCCTTATAGGTGTGTGGATATTATCCTATCACTGACAGCATAGTACTTCAGGATAGATCTTGAACTGTTTTTTTTGAAGATGAATACAATGCCATTCCTCTTCAAGTTGTCATTCCCAGCATAGTAGACCATATGATTGTCTGATTCAAAATGCCTAATACCAGTCCATTTCAGCTCACTAATGCATAGGATATCGATCTTTGTGCATTCCATTTCATTTCTGACAATTTCCAATTTTCCTACATTCATTCTTTGTACGTTCTACATTCCGATTATTAATGAATGTTTGTAGCTGTTTCTTCTCATTTTGAGTCATGCCACATCAGCAAATGAAGGTCCCCAAAGCTTGATTCCATCCAAGTCATTAAGGTCGACTCTACTTTGAAGAGGCAACTCGTTCCCAGTTGTATTATAAGCGCCTTCCAACCTGAGGGGCTCACCTTGCAGCACTATATCGACAATGTTTCACTATATTCATAAGGTTTTCACTGGCTAATTCTTTTCAGAAGTAGACTGCCAAGTCCTTTTTCCAAGTGTGTCAACTGAAACCTGTCCACTGTGGGTGGCCCTGCTGGTATTTGAATACTGGTGGCATAGCTCTTGCAGCATCACAACAACACGCAAGCCCCCACAGTACGACAAACTGACGTACATGGGGCGCTGTTGAACTAGCCATCCTAATATAGAAATAGTCACTCCGTACTCCAGTGTGACCTCTACATAACAAATTTGTCTGTATTAAGCTTCTTTTACTCAATGTCAATAATTCATTTTATTACCAGTGTCCCAATAGTTTTATATTATATCTTAGTTAACACTCCTATATTTTCTCTACGGGACTGATGAGTTCCTTACTTTAATTCTCTTGTAAAGCATGGCAAGGAATGATAAGGCAGATTGGTTGCTTCTGCTTTGGCAACGATAGAGATGAAGTGCTCACTGTTAATGAATAATGTATTGGGTACATCAGGCCCATTTTAACTTGCTTCTTCTGGGTAAAAATAGGCCAAGTAGCTAAGACCACACACTGTTGGGACATTTTCGTCTCCAAGAGCATTCCTGCTGTGTTTCTTTGTACTACCCACCAGTTAAGTCAGCATTTACAGTAAGTATATGAATGGGAATATTATGTCTTTCTATGGTCTCCTAGAAGGTGATTGATTACATAAAAAAAAATCACATACTTATTTTAATGAAATATATATTACCTTTAGTTTATTTTTATGAATTATGTTTTTATTAATAGATCAGAATCACATAATAATTGAAATATAAAGTATAAGACAAAATATAAAACAAATGATATTTGCAGTATTTTTTAATGTGATGTAGACAAAGGAAAGAAGAATATTTTACAAATGACAATATTATATTTTTTTCCTGTCCTCAGACTTATCATGTCATCTTTTTAAGGGAAAAATACGTGGACTAATGCAAAGTATCTTTCGCGGTCTCAGAGAAGAGAATAAGATTGCCCTATCTTTCTTCCTTTAAGTATCATTAGCACAACAGAATATCCATACATGAGTGTGTTCTTTCAAAGTTGCTAGTCATTTGTTAAATTCATAAAATATTTTATTCCCAAATTCTTTAGGTGTATATATATTACCAAATCATTTTGAAAGCTGCAAACCGTAATGTGAAAAGTGAGCAATCACTTTTATCCTCAGTCAAAAAAAAAGAAAAAAAAAGACATGAACTCATCTTAAATCGATATTAATCAAGAGATTTCTATGTCTTCTTGAATAACATTACCACTTCATAGTCTCCAAGCATGGCTAGATATATGGCATTTGTGGTTAAGATCATCATCCTAATGGCATTTTAAATTTCACTTAATTAGTACCATAGACGATCAGACGGAACCTCCACTTTTTTCTGAATTGGTCATCTAGTCTTGAATTGCAAACAAACGGAAGTATGTACCCTGAATGTTGCTTCTTTGTTTCTTGTTGTCAACACTTAAAATATTCCTGGCTATATTTCCTCCATTGCTGTTACTAGTGCGCCTGATGAACTTGGATCCAGTGGGGTGGCTACTGGCAGGGTAGTGGTTCGGCAGTGTAAAATTACATAAAATAAAACCTGTTTTGGCAATAGTAAGGAATGCAATTGCTTAACAGTAAGCTTGCCTAAGCCTGAACAGACGGAAGAAAAGTAGAGCAGACTGCTCCACAGATGATGATAAGCAACAGTTAGACCCAAACATGGGTGGCTTGATCTGAGGAGAATTAAAGATGCCATTTGCATCAGATGTTGGAACTGTTAAGCCACGCTTGCAGCCAGTGAGTGTCATTGGAAGCTGCTTTAAATAATGTGATGCAGCACAGATATTTCATGTAGTTGCAAAGCCAGATGGGATAAGGAATAAGAATTTTAGAGGGAACAAACTGGCAAGAAACACTTTTATAGATGTCACTCTGAACTGATGTATTATGGAAAAGTGAGATAATGAGCTTAAGAAAGAAAGCCGTATCATGAATATTAATCAGAAATCTCAGATTTCATCAGGACTTTAGTTTATGTGCATCTTATTGCCCACCCCAAAGCGGAACACACTTCCCATCCCTGCCATTTCATGCTTCCTGAGAAAGTTAACATACGCGTGTGTTATTTCTATGTCTATATGTTTATCTGGAGCCCTGGTGGTGTACTGGTTAAGAGTTCGGCTGCTAACCCAAAGGTCAAATCCATCAGCCGCCACTTGGAAACCCTATGGGGCAGTTCTACCCTGTTCTATAAGGTCGCTATGAGTCGGAACTGACTCAACGGCACCTAACAACAACAACGTATGTGTCTCTGTATCTCATCATCTATATCTGTATCTTGTATAGATGTATACCGAGGCTGAGTTTCTCTCATCACTCTAGATACTTTACGTAAGTATCCTGAATTGACAAATTTATAAATAAGCTCTCAGGGTTACCATTTCACTTTAAAAAACTTTTAATTTTGAAACAATTTTAGCTTTACAAGAGAGTTGCAAAGATAGCACAGAGTGTGTCTGTACACCCTTTACCCAGCTTCCTCTAATGTTAACACCCTACATAACCTTGATACATTTATCAAAATTAAGAAATGAACATTTGTACCATACTATTAACCAAACCACAACTTTTATTCAGATTTCCCCGGTTTTTCCATTAATGCTCTTTTTCTAGATTTCCAGGATATCCCATTGCACTTAGTCATCATCTCTCCTTAAACCAGAAAAAAAAAATCAGTTACTGTCAAGTTTATTCTGACTCATAGCTACCCCATATATTGCAGAGTAGAACTTCGCTCCATAGTGTTTCCAAGGCCATGACCTTTCAGAAGCAGACCACCAGCCCTTTCTTCTGAGGTGCCTCTGGGTGGGTTTGAACTGCCAACTTTCAGTTAGTAGTCAAGTGCTTAACCCTTTGTGCCACTCAGGACTCCTCATGTCTCCTTAGTTTTTTCCAGTCTGTGATAGTTTCTTAGTCATTTCTTGTATTTCATGACCTTGATACTTTTGAAGACAACTGGTCAGGTATTTTGTAGACTATCCCTCAATTTGAGTTTGCCTGATAATTTCTCAGGAACAGGCTGAGGTTATGAATTTGTGGGACGAATACCACAGAGGTGATGTGCTCTCTTGTCACGATCATAGTGGGGGCATATGCTATGAGAATACTTGGTTAGGGTGATGGCTGCCAGCTTTCTCTGCTGTAAAATTACTATTACCTGTCTACTTTAAAATTTGTATTTTATTTTTATTTTTTATTCATTTCATTTTATGTTATTGTTGACAATATCTGTATAGCTTTTAACTAGGAGTTACATAAAAAATGTCATAATTACTGAGTTAACTTACAGTCATGTAGGTGGACAGAAGAGAACAATTTTAATAACACTGACAAAAGCCCATAATGTGGATGAAATATCCTTTGACTCCCGAACATACAAATAATAGACTATGCAGAGAATCCCTGATTAGTGTTTTTCAAATATTACATAGAAATAATCTTTTGGACATGTTCAGCATAACCTATGCATGTAGACCAATGTTGTTGTTGTTCGTAATTGCCATTGAGTTGATTCTGACTCATGGTGACCCTATGTGTGCAGAGTAGAACTGCTCCATAGGATTTTCAACATTATGACCTTTCGGAAACAGATCCCCAGGTCTGTCTTTTGAGGTGCTGCTGGGTGAGTTTGAACTGCCAACCTCTCGGCTAGTAGTTGAGCGCTTAACCTTTTGCGCAACCCAGGGACCCCAATATTAGGATATGGAAAATGGGTCCTTTCTCTACTACTGACTTTTTAACTTTGGCTCTTTTCATTTTTCTATTTAACAGCAAGGACATTTAATTAGATCCTTTTGACACAGGTAAACAAGCTGTCCAAATAACTGATAACTTCTTTTTTTTTAACCTATCATTTATTTTGGTGTATGTAGACATAAACTCTATTTTGGTCTCTGGGGACTCTAAAGAGAAAAGCAAGGATGTTATAAATGTGCAGAAGCCTACTAGTCAGTTTGTCAAGAAGAAAGCAGAAAAGAAGGAAATAAAATGATAAACATTTCTTTAATTCTAACATTTAGTTATTTTAAAATATTTCTAAAGCATGTTGACCATAAAGAAAAAACATAGATTCATGATGTCAACGCACACATAATTTCCTTTGTAACTTCAGTGATTTAAATAGCTCACTGTGATGCTGGGGTTATGTGAAGCATGTGGAAAATGTTGGTTCTAGGCAACTTTCTCTTCCCACCATTTTATTTAACTCTGTGATGTTAAAGGTAGTCAAGGCTTAGTCTGTGGACTCATTTTGAGGGGGATTTGTTGGCAGTTCATCGCAAGCTTTAGGATGAAAAACTCTCTTCAAAGTAGATAAAAAATAAAACAGATGAGGGAAAAAGTGAAAAAGAATAAAAGGAAGCAACTCAAATTTATGTGAAAAAGGTGTGCATCAGTAGATTACTTTCTCATTTGTTCCAAAAGTTTCATTTAATTTCTAGCTCCACCAGCCAGCACCTGACAATTAATGATCCACTGTCGAGGAGGACAGTATGCCAGATGGTCACTATTTTCAGGGAAAGTTAGTCCCACTGTCAGAGGCAAAGGAGCGAGGAGAAAGACAATTAGCCCTTCTAGCTGATCATTCTAAGGTCCTAACAATAATGCAAGGAGCCCTGGTGGGGCAATGGTTAAACACTTGACTGCTAACCAAAATGTAGGTGGTTGGAACCCACCCAGCAGCTCTGTGTGAGAAAGACCTGGTAATCTGCTCCCATAAAGATTATAGCCAAGAAAACCCTATGGGGCAGTTCTGTTCTGTCACACAGAGTCACTATGAGTCAGAATCAACTCCACAGCACCCAACAACAATGCAACAGCAATAATATAAGTAAAATACCATCTTGTAGTTCTGGAGTAATTTTAAGATGTTAAAAGCATTCTGCACAGACGATATTTTATTTTTATTTATTTTCTCATCTCCATCTATGTTCTTACGAGAAAAGGGATGCTAATGTGGAAATTATGAAAATAGTAATTAGCAATTGATCACTAACAGATGGTTTTACACATACAAATCACTGGACAGCTGTCTTTAAAGTGTGAGACTGTTAGCCATAAACTGAAATTGTAGGAAAGTTGTGTACGAAGACCTTCTGTGTTTCTCAGGTTTAGAGTTATAATCCTAACTTAGTACTGCTTTCCCCTGATCTGGTTTATTTTGGAAACTATCTTTCCTTTTTGGAAGCAGTTTATAAAAGCCACTAGCCTGAAGCATAGGCAATCTTGGAAGAAAAGAAAAACAACCTTCCTTGTTTCCAAAAGCTAGACATTGGAGGAGTTAGACTAAGTAAAAGACTTAATCTCCAGCTTCTCATTTCTGCCCTCTCCTGTGCAGACCTGTTGAAAAATCTATCAAAGTTGAGTTCATAACTTGAGCCTCTGCTATAGAAATTCAAGGTCTGGACATGTTTAAAATCCACTGCGGAGGATCTCTGGAGACCTCTGAAGGGTGCAGGACTTCCCTAAGTGAAGAGGAAAGTAAGCAGTGACCCAGCTGGAGGACAGAACCGAACCTGCGCTTGTATCCCAGTCTAACCCACTGTGCATCGTAGAGACAGGAGATTACTTTGGAGAATAAATAAAACAAGAGCTGCTTTACTTAAATCACAGTAAGAGAACTCGTCGACAATCAACCTTATTTGTGGATTATGTCACAAGAGTTTAACGCAAGAAGGGAGAGGGGTACTGTCTGAGGACAGATTGGCAGCTGTCTGAACAGGAAGCCATGTTTGTCTACACTTGAAAGGGAGAAACAATGGAACACAACAAGGACCCCCAACACTGGTCTAGGTATCTTTGGTTCCAGCAGCAGCAGACATGGCTCCAGGGAGCAGAATCTGAGCAGTAGACGATGAAAGTCGCCCTTGTCTGGTAGTTGCTGAGTACAAATATGAGACATGACTTTCAAAATTATTTAGGAGGAATTTCAGAGGCCTCGAGTTTTTAATCAAGCAAATAGGAGCAGAACTAGAGAAATAGTATTGTTTTTGCCAGTGCTGTCGTGATCCTATTTTGTTAGCCATGACCCAGGCAAACACAAGGGGTAGACACTTAAACTATAGGCAACCTTAAATACTTTATTTACATTCATAAACAATGCAGATTCTATCTTACCTATTTGGAGTTAAAGACTGAAGCTCAATTCACAAAGATACATGAAACAATAAATCTTTTGTACACTTAGAGAAAAATATTAACAGTAGTATTCTTTAAGGATCCTAGGAGCTTTAAAATTATAGATATAAATTTATGTGACCCAGATTTTTTCTTCTCTCACAAATTGGATGATATTTTTTGTAAACTGGTTTTAATGGTTATAGAGGAAAAAAAAGAAAATGAAAGGGAGGAAGGAAGGAAGGAAAGAAGAAAGGAAGGAAGGCAAGAAGGGAAGGAGAGGAAGAAAGATTGAGTCAGTTATTTGACTCTTAATTTGTTTTGGATCAACTCAAATATTTTTTAATTGACTTGACAAGTAAGTCAAAGGAGTCAACCATTTTATTAGTCTGGATGGCCCTAGAGGGTGTGACTTACTAACCCTGGTGTAAATGGCTTAGTTGGAATATGTATAGGAGTGGAGGAGTGGTCAGGGAAATATTTACAGAGCCCTAGTGGTACAGTTAAGCACTTGGCTCCTAACCAGAAGATTGGCAGTTCAACTCACCCAGTAGCTCTGTGGGAGAAAGACCTGGCCATCTGCTTCTGTAAAGATTACAGAATAGAAAACCCTGTGGGACAGTTCTACTCGATCACATGGGGTTGCTATGAGTCCAAATCGGCTCATTGGCACCTAACCACAACAACAGTGTAAGAGAAGGAAAATCCTAAAACTTTATAGCATCCACTAGTTCTTCAGTGCTACTGCAGAATGAGGCCCAGAAAAGAGGCCCCTCACTTTAGCAGAATTTTTGGGTATCTAGTGTTGAGTCCTGGATGGAGCCGGTAATGGTGAGCTATATTGCTGTGCATAATAGATAGAGGGGGTCTGAGAGGTGAGAGAGTCTTCTAGAAGACAGGATGCTTAGCAGTGTCTAATTGTGTATATTAAAATGTTACAATGCTAAAAAAAAAAAAAAAAAAAGAAAGAAAAAGAAAAAATAACTCCTAGTGCCCCAAATCTGCAGTGCTAGGCATGATTACTTTGAGCAAATAGGTTGGGAGAAATCAGAGAAAAGAACTCAGTTCCATTTCTGGGTCTTCACAGAGTGGAAGGAAGAGAATGGTGGCAAGATATAAGATGTGAGTGAGTCTAGAATCCACAGGGAACTGAAGAGCTGGAAGCACCCTGAGGATTTAGGCCGCAGGAATTCTCAGAAACATGGGGAGGGCATTCAATTTAACTTTTAATTTCACTTAAACCTTGAAGGGTAAGATGACCTTAGCAGTCATTTTGGTCTTTCAAGCAGCACATTGTTGGCAGTAGTGGACCGAGGTAGGCAGCAGACAGCTCAGTGAGATGGTCACCATGGGGCCCTACTGCTGTCCTTTAGCTGCGTACAGATGATAATAGAAATTTAGCTGAGGATCACAGTGTGAATCATTTGTGATTGTATGTCACTCAGAATATTCTCTTACAAGTGTTTCTGTCCTGGAGAAGAGAAGGAGAAGTAACAGCAAGCACCCTATAACTACTGAGGGAAATCAGGGTGATTGGTTTCACATAACATTTATTTTTCCTTGTAAAGAGCAATGAGATACCTTGGTTATGAAGACAAATGAGATCAGCCACCACTTATCATTTATATCTCAAGTAACTTTTTTTTTTTTTTTTTTTAGAGCAAGCCGCACAGACTTGTTAAAACTGGAATTTAAACGAAACTGCAGGGAAATAATTATTTTAAGGTGAATTGCTTACGAGGGAAATTGCAGTTGGTCTTCGGAGTGGGGTGGCTTGATGAGTGTAGAGCCATAGAAGGATTCTTCCCTGAACAAACGAAGCGTTTAGCTGCCAACTCTATTATGTATTGGTGTTACTGATCCTAGCAAGGTTAAGAATAAAAATTGAGTATGTATACACACCCATCTGGAGAAAGAAGCCTTTAAATTACCTTTTGGACTGTGAGTTTAATTGAACTGCTCCCATTTATTTCAGTCTAATGACACCAAGTTTGCTGGGTGATGCCACCATTCTTTGAAAGCTACCTTATTCTTACTAACAGCACAGGACCTGCATTCTTCATCTTTAGAGTGCATTTCCAACAATAAGCAATGCTTGCCTGTAAGTCGGAATACAACAGAGTTCTATTTAAAGGCCAGCTTCACTGACGTGCCAACAGAATTGGGAGGAGAATGTCTGTTTTCTGCTCAGACAGCTTCTTGAGGAAATGAAGTCAATACAGTCAAGTTATGATTATGGTGATCCTCGTTGACTTGTCGAGTGCCAAGGAATACACTTGACAAAGCAAAAGAAGGAAGATCAAGACAATATGTCTGTCTCACAGATGATGTTACTACAGGAAAATAAAGCTGCTGTGTATCTTCAGGGCAGATATACACACTTTTTTTTTTTATCAGCTCTGTGTTATCTGAAGATTTTTTCATAATTTTTGGCACATAAAAATTTTCCCCATTGAAATCATTGGTTGTCTTTATCAGCTCAATATAAAATACCGTGGATGGTTGCTCTTGAGAGAGGATGTTTACTGTAAGACCATAGAATCACAAAAACAATATTGTTTATCCATTCTTTAAAGTCAGATTTCCATCAAGACATGCATGCCTCCTATGCAAATTGTCTTTTCAACTTTTGCTAGAACTTTCTCACTTGATGAGCCATCTTTGCCCTGAAACAGTCATGCTGATTATTTAAACAGTATTTAAGCAAACACCATCCAGTGCTATGCACCTGGCACTGCTGTTAGCCCTTTATAAATATTGTTGTCGTTAGGCTATGTTAAGTGGATTCTGAGTCATAGGGACCCCGTGGGACAGAGTAGAACTGCCCCATAGGGTTTTCTAGGCTGTAATCTTTACAGGAGCAGATTGCAAGGTCTTCTGTTAGCAGCCCGGCGCTAACCAGGATAATATTAACTCATTTAAATCCTCATACTTACCATATAATAGGTGTACTATCACTACCCTCATTTTGCAGATGCACTGCTAAGAATTTACTGGAAATCAGTTTGATTAAAACCCAGGTAGTCTGGCTCCAGAGCCTATGCTTTATCATTATGCTATGCTCTTCTGTATGGAGCATAACCTGAGTTTCTTTTACCAAAGATATACCATTCTTTAATTTCAAAATTCTGCTGTGGACTCATGATCTACATGAAGCAAAACATACAGAAAGCCATCTGTTTCTTCAACTCTTTGACTTTTTCTTTACTTCTATCACCAGTTTAAAAACTAACTTTGAGGCAGGTTAGGGGAGATGGTATAGTTTTTATCCTGCACTGGCTTTATCATATTTTTGTAATAACCTTCACGTGGCTGCTGCCTGTGCCAAACTGCGGGACTCCCTGTGGCACCCCGGCCTTTCAACACATGAAATTCAAATTGTGCCTCATCAAAATTACAGATTACTGCCTGCCAGGGACCACGGTCACTCTACAATAGTCAAAACCATGAATGATAAATCCACAAGCGCCAAGATTTTATTACGGTCGGTGCTTAGGGCTTGCAAAGTGTTTCATTTTCTTAGATATTTTGTGGGCCACCCCCACATACATACCCGAACTCTTGTCCTTTGTGTAATTTCACTGTGGAAAATATTTCAAGAGGGCTGTGTTAGCCTGGGAAGACAAATGCCCTGAAATCCTTTGCAAGGTTGATGTGAGGTGCGTGTTTCCAAGAAAACCTGCTCATCTACTTTCCTCTCTCTTTCTCTTCCTCTTTCTGTCCCCTGCTTTTCCATTTCCACTCAAATTGCTTTTTTTTGTTTGTTTCTGTTTGTACATTGTACAACACAGTATTTGTATTTATCTTAACTCAGGCTGAGTATTCATACTATCTTAACTCAGGACGTAGTCCTGTAAATTAAATTTTCCCAGTTGAAAATGATTATTTTCACAGCTAGAATTTTAAATGAAAAATTTGGGAATGGAAAAGATATTAAAGAAAAAAAAAGCCATTGGTCATCCGCATGAAACAAAACATACAAGACAGAGGGAGTGATTGCTGATATGGAGGGATGATCAATGGCTTTTTTTTCCCCTTTACTGATTTTTCCATTCTTGATACTTTTCCTTTTTACCAAGATATTTTACACCAAGAGGCATATGTTTTGAACAATATTTTATAGAAAGTGTTGTTTTACTTTATATTTGTACTATAATTACATTGTTTCCACCCTTGCAACACTGGACACTGCCTATCTAATGCTTTGGTGAATAGCTTGAATAGTTTCTTTTGCTCTAAACTCTTTTTTAACTCTCGGTAAGGCAGCAAGCCGAATGAGAGACGCCTTCAGCAAGTCAGTAATCCCCCAGCATGTGACTCACTTGGGAGCTTATTAAAAAATGCAGATTACTGGGTACTGTCCTTGGGAAATCTGAGTCAGGAGACTTAGACAGGGACTCAAAAATCTGCATTTTACTAAACGCTGCAGGTGGTTTTGATGCTGTTGCTCCATGGTCCTGACACATTTTGCAAAACCCCATTTCACAGACTTCAATGCTGAGTTTTCTCCACAATATCATCTCCTAAAGAGGTTCCTGGAGGCCTGGTGGTGAAGTGGTTAAGAGCTCAGGCTTCTAACCAAAACATCGGCAGTTTGAATCCACCAGCCGCTCCTTGGAAATGCTATGGGGCAGTTCTAGTCTGTCCTATAGGGTCGCGATGAGTTGCAATTGACTCGAGGGCACACAACAACAACAAAGAGGTTCCTAGGCATGACACATAAACCAAGTGCCATGAGAGTAAGAACAGATTAACTTCATTTGAAATTACCCTCAAGTTGAAATTACTCTTGACTGATGTTCAAGAAATGTCTGCATCCATACAGCACTTACCTCCATGACTTCTGAATATAAAGGGGACAGAGCAGAGTAGTTAGAGAAAATTGTGGAGCAATTTATTTTGAGTCTTGATGTTAATGTTCCCCTGTCCAAATAGTCTATGTGGTTCTTGCCTTTTTAAAATTCATTTAGATCTTGTTAACACGTAGGAAAGTTATGTTTTGGTTATAAAGTATTTCTGGAAAACATAATAGATCTTGTCTGTACTTCACTGCTTAAAATAAAGACATGTTGGGGACCATTTTGATCTCAACTTCCCCACATTACACAGGAGGATGCCTAACAGCATCTCCAGAGAACTGAAGACATATGACCCAAAGCTCCAAATGAAGGTTTACTAGGAATTTAATTGAACCTGCTGATATCACTCATAATCCATGGTGGTTAATGTGACAGCAGTGGTCTGCCTTAGCAAATGGCAAGTGTAAAGAAAAGATTAGAACAGGAAAAAAGATATTTTATCTCTGGCTTGTTCAGCGATTCAACTAGGAGTCTTTTAACACTGACTTAGTTTTTCAGCCTTGGTTCCCCTATTTCCTTAGCACTTAACTATTTTTCTAGCATCCTCAATGGACGAGAAAATAACAAAACAAACTATTTGTTTTAGAAACACGTGGTGCATAATGCAATTTTGACTTAACCAGACCCAGTCATCATAAAATATTTATAAGACAGTTTCATTATTTATTAAGCGCTTAAAAAAATTTCTGCCTTTCATCTAGAAACCATGGTGTAATAAAAATATATTAAAACATTTTAAAAAGTTAGTAATATTAAATAGCATTACCAAAAGAAAAAAAAATTGTAAGAGAAAAACACCACCACTCACTCAGGCTAGAGGCCCAGGCCTGTCCAATTGGATAGGTATTTCTGGAAACAAATTACCTGGTGCTCAGTTGACTGCTGCACAACATACCAGGTCTCTGTTTAATTAAATCAGTTGGTTATAGCATCTGATTGCAGGAGGTCAAAGAACTTGGTCACTTCTGTGGCTATGCACCCTGATCTTACATAATTAACTGAATGTAAAGAACCTGGTCTATAGGTCATGAATGAAGCTAGGAAATTGTGGGTGGATCAAAACAAATTTATCATTGTTATTGGAAAAGCAACGGAAAGTGTGTGTCCTGCTGATGGTAGGTCAGTAATATCTTCCTTGTCTATGGGATGATACAGCACCAAGAGCCCTCCCTCATAGTCCTCGGATGTGATTCATTCATCTTTTGTCACTAACTAGCTCTGTGACCTTGGACAAATCACTCAACTCCCCTATATAAGGGCCAAAGGAAACATGAAGTAATCATGTGAAAGTACTTTTAGAAATCCTATAAAATGCCCCCAATGCCTTATGTGAAAGGCACCACTTTATTATGATCTACCAGTATCAGTTGCCATTGAGTCAATTCCAACTCATGGTGACCCCGTGTGTTTCAGAGTAGAATTGTGCTTCCTAGGATTTTCAATGACCGTGACCTTTCAGAAGTAGAACACCAGGGCTTTCTTCCTAGGCACTTCTGGGTGGACTTGAACCATCCCAACATTATGATTAGCAGTCAAGTATATTAACCACTTGTGCCACCCAGGGACTCTCAGACACAGGAAATTGATAGGAATTCTGGGCCAGGAAAAGACATAAAAAGCATGGCAAAATTATCAGCAAGGATGTTGTTTAGCTGAGTAAAATCATGACTGTGAAGACTGCAATTATGTCCTTTAAAGTGTATTAGATTTCTATCGAGCCACAAAAACCTTTAATTTGAAGTAAAGAAATGATACATGTCTACATAATGCCTACTGGATGCCTGACACTCTTGGTACTTAACAAAAGCTAGGTCTCCACTCTTGACAAGGTTAATTAGTTTTCTGTTTTGCCTAGAATCTAGCACTGGGGATATGACTTCCTCAAGGTACGATTTCAAGGTTAACAAGACTAACATAAAGAATATTAGCTCCTGCTCACTCCTGCTGCTGTTTCATAATTCACAGTAGAATCTCATTTTTCTATTTTGACTTTAATCTCCGGCAAAATTCAAATCCTGTCAGGATTTAGCGTGCATGAGCTTCTGATGCTTCCTGAGAGAAGTCTCAACAGTAGGAAGAAAGCAAGAAGCAGTTCCTTTAGTGTCTAGAAAAGGGGAAAGAGATGCCGCTGATCAAAATGAGGGTTATTAAGAATACCACACTGGGGAGAAAGAATACAAAGCACTGACTGCTTGAAATGAGAAAGGCAGATGCTAAGAGTGGGGAAGGTGGGGAACCATGGGGATAAAAAACTGACATTCAAAACCAACTGCCTACTTTATAAAGTTTCCTAAGGCCCCCTGCCTTTGTTCTTAGTTTTTTAGGGCTGCCATCAACCAAATATCGCAAAGTGGATGGCTTTAAAGAACAGAAATTTATTCTCTCACAGTGCTGAAGGCTAAAAGTCCAAATCAGGGTCTTGGTTGTGTATATTCCTTCTGTGGGCCTTTCTCCTAGTTTCTGGTGGCTGCTGCTGATTGTTGGTGTTCCTTTGATGCTTATGGATGCATCTGCCTCCATCGTCACATGGCATCTCCCCTGTGTGAGTCTGTGTCTATTCTGCTCTTTTTGTAAAACACCACTCACAAGGGATTAGGTTTAGGACCCACCCTACTCCAGTATGGCCCCATTAACACAACAAAAAAACCCTATTCTCAAACAGGGTCATATTTACAGATATAAGGGTTAAGACTTTGACATAAGTTTTTTTGGGTACAAAAATTAATCCATAACCATAGGGATAAAAAACCGATGCTCAGAGCCAATTGCCTACTTTATAAAGTTTCCTAAGGCCCCCTGCCTTTGTATTATAAACAGAAAAAAATTTTAAGTATGGATCTTCGAAAGTTCTCTGTTTTAGCCCATTCTAACTTAAGGAAAGAAGGGAAAAGCAATGTGGTGGCAGAAGGTAAGCCAAAACTATTAATTAGTCAGGAAGATGAGAATACTACCCTACAATGGGCACTATGTTAAATGTGATGTTAATTTATTCAATACATACTTACCAATGCTTATATACCAGCTGGGGAAGACAAGCAATAAACTACAAAAAATTAAATCTTTAGCGTATAAATAATATGGAGATGAGCACTGTGGAGAACAATAAAGAAGGATAAAGGAGGGGGGTGGCTGGGGCATAGTCACTGTTGGTGGGGTTATTTTATATGGGGTGATCAGAAAAGTTCTAAAATAAACTGATATTGGGGCAAAGACTGAATGAAGTGATGGAGAGAACTGCAGTTATGAGTGAAGAACTTGCCAGGATCAAGAACAGCAAATGCAAAGGTCCTGAGGCAAGCACATTCTTGGTGTGTTCAAGGGACAAAAAGGGGGCCAGTGTGGGTGGTGTGATGTCCTTGAGGATGAAAGTAGAAGGAGAAAGAGTTCATAAGGCAGGGAGGTCCTGATCACTTATGCACGGAGGCACTATAAGGACTTTGAGCTTTACTTTGAAGGTGATAAGAAGACATTGGATTGAGTATCAGCCTTGTTGCTTTGCTGGGAATAGACTGTGGAAAAACATATGCATACAAGGAGACCAGCTAGAAGGCAATGATCAGGAGAGAGACAATGATAGTTTGGATTAGGGCAGAGCAATGGAGGTTGTGAGAACTCATAAAAATGTCTATGAACACATTTGGCAATTAATTCATTCATTAAAATAAATATTTGTGAGCAGATACACAAGTCAAGCAGAGTGTTCTATGCTGGAAAAATAACAAACAGGACAAAGTCTATGCCTGTCATCAGTAAATTCATAGCTTAATGGGGCAAATGTGTAAACACATGCCTTTAATATCTTGTATGATAATTGAATTGAGTACAAGGGAGAGAGTGGTTACTTTTGTTTAGAGAATGAGAAGCATCAGCAAAGACTACCCAGAAGAAAAGATGCTTGTGCTGGGTCATGGAGAAGGATCATGAGTTTGGCAGGTGTTAAAGAAAGGCAAAGAGAGGGCCTTCCAGACAGAGGGAACAGCATAGGCAACATCATAGGGTAATGGGCAGCATATTCAGGGGACTATGATTCATGTTGTATAACTGATGCATCTAGTGGGAACCAAGAACTAGAAGGGGAAATGTGGGTCGAGGAGAGTGAAGATGAGAAAATTTCTGCATCATGACAGGTGTTTGCACATTGTCAGGAAGATTATGAGTGTCTTAGTTACCCAGTGCTTCTGTAATACATAGAACACAAATGGGTGGCTTTAATTACAGAAATTTATTTTATTATAGTTCTGGAGACTAATAGTCTAAATCAGGGTCTCGGCCATGCCAATTCCTTTTCTGTTGGTAGCCCTGGGTGTTCCTTGGTTTCCTGGCATTCCTTGGCTTGTAGAAGATCTCACATGGCATCTGTCTTTTCCCATGAGTGTCTGTGTCTATTCTGATCTTTTTATAACTCAGAAGTGAAAAGTTTTAGATCCATTCTACACTGGTAAAACCTCATTAACATAACAGAAGAAAAGCCCTATTTCCAAACAGGATCCCATCCACAGATAAAAGGGCCAGGAATTCAATACACATTTTGGGGGCACACAATTCAATCCATAGAAATGGGGAATCATTGAAGGATTTTATGCAAGGAAGTAGAATCAGCTTTTATTCTAGAAATATCAAAAGTCTTCATTTCTTGGAGCATTTCCATTCAACTTTAATTATGTAGTTACAGTTTGGTAATAGAGCAGTATACAGTAAAATATCGTACTACTTCCTTTCAAACATAATAATAAGCAGTCATCTGTTGAACACTTACTGTGTCAAACGCTAGGCAGAGGGCATTGCGCACATTAACTCGTCCAATCCTCACTTCTATGCAGTGAGGTAATTGTTCCATCACTCATCTGTCAGTTTGTCTTTCTGCCGTGGCTTGCGTGTTTCTGTGATACTGGAAGCTATGCCATTGGTATTTCAAGTACCAGCAGCATCACGCATGGTGGACAGATTTCAGTGGTGCTTCCAGACTAAGATAGATTGGAAAGAATGACTTGGCGATCCACTTCTGAAAAAATTGTTTTCATGGATTGAATTATGTCCCCCAAAAAATGTGTGTGTCAATTTGGCCTGGCCATGATTCCTGGTATTGTGTGATTTTCCTATATGTTGTAAATCCTGCCTCTATGATGTTAATGAGGGAGGATGGGTGGCAGTTGTGTTAGTAAGGCAGGACTCAGTCTATAAGATGGGATTGTGTCGTGAGGCAATCTCTTGAGATATAAGAGACAGAAGTGAGCAGAGAGACATGGGACCTCATACCATCAAGAAAGCAGTGCCGGCAGCAGAGCGCGTCCTTTGGACCTGGGTCCCTGCACAGAGAAGCTCCTAGTCCGGGGAACACTGATGAGAAGAAGGCCAACAGAGAGAGAAAGCCTTCCCCTGGAGCTGATGCCCTGAATTTGGACTTTTAGCCTAATTTACTGTGAAGAAATAAATTTCTCTTTGTTAAAGCCACACACTTGTGGTATTTCTGATGTAGTAGCACTAGATGACTAAGACAATTGGCCACTGAAAACCTTATGGATAGCATCGGAACATTGTTTGATATAGTGCCAGAAGATGAGCCCCTCAGGTTGGAAGGCACTCAGGGTTATATCCTTTCACCATACTTATGCAATCTATACACTGAATAAAGAATCCAAGAAGCTGGACTCTATGTAGAAGGACACAGCATCAGGACTGAAGGAAGACTCATTAACAACCTGCGATGTGCAGATGGCACAACCTTGTTTGCTGAAAGTGAAGAGGACTTGGAGCACTTACTGATGAAGATCAAAGACTACAGCCTTCAGTATAGATTACATTTTGACATAAAGAAAACAAAATCCTCATGACTGGGCCAATAAGCAACATTGTAATAAATGGATAAAGTATTGAGTTGTCAAGGATTTCATTTTACTTTGATCCACAATCAATGCCCATGGAAGCAGCAGTCAAGAAATCAAACACTATATTGCGTTGGACAAATTTGCTAAAAAGACCTCTCTTAAGTACTAAAAAGCAAAGACGTTACCTTGAGGACTAAGATGCGCCTGACCCAAGCCATGGTTGTTTTAGTCACCTCATATTCATATGAAAGCTGGACAATGAATAAGGAAGACTGAAGAAGAATTGGTCCTTTTGAATTATACTGAATACTGAATATACCATGGACTTCCAGAAGAATGAACAAATCTTTCATGGAAGAAGTACAGCCAGAATGCTCCTTAGGAGCTAGGATAGTGAGACTTCATATCACTTACTTTGGACATGTTATGAGTAGGGATCAGTCCTTGGAGAAGGACATCATGCTTGGTACAGTAGAGGGTCAGTGAAAAAGAGGAAGACCTTCCACAAGACGGATTGACACAGTGGTGGCAACAATGGGCTCAAACATAGCAATGATTGTGAGAAAGACACAGGACGGGGCAGTATTTTGATCTGTTATGCATAGGGTTCCTATGAATGGGAACCGACTTGATGGCACATAACAACAACAATTACTATTTTTATCTTATTTTTTTTTTTAATATTTTATTGTACTTCAGGTGAAGACTTACAGAACAAATAGTTTCTCATGAAACAGTAGTACACATGTTGTTTTATGACATTGGTTAACAACCCCACAATATTTTAACCCTCTAAATTC
>NW_004444032.1:2185526-2186887 GCF_000243295.1 Trichechus manatus latirostris | reverse complement strand
ATGCAGCGGGGAGATGGTTATGTGTGAAGCTAAGCTGGATATGGGAGAGAGGAGAGAGGAACAGGAGCCAAAAAACATACAAACAAAAAAGAATGCTAGGGGAGCTTGCTGTTGGAATGGAGAGATGAGAGACTATGGAATGGAGAAAAACAGAACGGGGAAGAGAAAGAAAAGAAAAGAATGAACAAATGAAAATCAGAAAGGTTAAAGACCCGCAAAGTTCCCAGGGATCCCACCGATGCAGCTACGAGGTCTGGGGAAGTCACTCTCAGGTGTCACAGCACAGCCTGGCCAGAAGGTGCAGAGGCATACAACGCCTGGTATTGAGGGATCAGAAAGAGAAGGAAGGGATAGAGAGATGAGAAATTGAGCAATGAAGAAAGACAAAAGGGAAAAAGAGGGAAAAGAAAACAAAACAAATCAAAAAAAAGAGAAAGGAACAAGAAAGGCCCCCCAGAAAAATAGAAAAAAAAAAACCAACGAAAAAAGAAATGCGTTCAGGGATCCCTCTGCACGTCTATGGAAGCCGAAGAAGAGTCTCCCTGGCACGCAGCTCCGCCTGGCCAGAAAGGGCTCCCAACTCAAGAAAAGGAAAAGAAAACAGACAAACAATTCAAAATGAACAAACGAACAAAAGCCCCAGGATCCCACCAGCACCGTAGCCCAGACCGGGAAGAAGCTCCACACTCGAATGGAGCTCTGCAGCCCCTCAGGAAAAAGCAAAGATGGCGCACAGAGCCAGGCACTCAAGCGAAAGGAGGGGGAGGCGGCGAGAGGCAAGCGAGAAACCAAAAGAAGCAGGAAAAAAAAAAAAAAGCAACACCAGCAGCCAACAAATGGCACCCAGAGAGCCGCCCGTCCGGGTGCGCGGAATCCAAGCAGCTGGCACCCCCCGGCCAAGAGACCGTGGCCGCGGGAAGCAGAGGAACAAACAAAAGCCCCAGGATCCCACCAGCGCAGCAGCGCAGACCGTGAAGCAGCCGCACACCCGAATGGAGCCCCCCAGCCCCGCAGGAAGAAGCAAAGATGGCGCTTGGAGCCAGGCACCCGAGCAAAAGGAGGGGGAGGCGGCCAGACGCAAGCGAGGAGTCAAAAGAAGCAGGAAAAAAAAAAAGACAACATCAGCAGCTAACAAATGGCACCCAGAGAGCCGCCCACCCGGGTGCGCGGAATCCAAACAGCCGGCGCCCCCCGGTCAAGAGACCGCGGCCGAGGGAAGCAGAGGAACAAACAAACAAAAGCCCCGGGATCCCACCAGCGCAGCAGCCCAGACCTGGAAGCAGCCGGACACCTGAACGGAGACCCACAGCCCTGCAGGAAAGGGCAAAGACGGCGCTCGGAGCCAGGCACCCGACCAAAAG
>NW_004444032.1:2176254-2185011 GCF_000243295.1 Trichechus manatus latirostris | reverse complement strand
TTTGATGTTCTAGGGTTTCAGGATTGTTGATTCTCTGTTTGGCTTAGTTTTTCAGATCTTTGCTGTGGAGGGATGGCGTGGTGCTTCTGCCTACAGCGCCATCTTGCCGGACTCCTTCAACAATTACTATTTTTAACCAGCTGTTATTGAGTCAATACCTACTCGTGGCGACCTCATGTGTGTCAGAATAGAACTGTGCTCCACAGGGTTTTTAATGGCTGATTTTTTAGAATTAGATCACCAGGTCTTTCCTCTGAAGCATCTGTGAGTGGATTCAAATCTCCAACTATTTGCTTAACAGCTGAGCTTGATAACCACTTTCACCACCCAGAGACTCCAGTCACTATTGTTTTGACCCCCTTTTTGAAAATGGGAAAACTAAGGCCTAAAGAGGCTCAGTAACTCACCCCAATTCACACAACTAGTGATAGATAGGGCTGCGCTCTTAATCAGTCCAGATACTGCTTTGATGTTCTTGAAAGGGCACTAGAGATTACTAAGAACAGGTCTAAAGACTGATTACATTAAATCAAGCCTATCTTTACAATAGGCTGACCTAAATGATAATTTCTTAATTTAATTATGTATGTTGCAAAGAATAAAAGGAAATGAAAAATATTCCAGATGTTGAGAATTGATTCATTCAGTGCTTAGAATGAATTTACATATAGATTTGTTGAGCAGCAGAGTTTTCATTAGACCTTCCTGGCATACATTTTGACTTTCAAGACAAGCATCCAAATCTACTTTGGCTATGTTCACCAAATCAGGAGAGTTTTTCTGGAATATTTTTCCACTCCTTTGCAAACTGTTTTATCAGTATTCTCTAGGATTTGTCTGCAGTCAGAGATATCTGGTGTCTGCTGCTCAATACAGTGGAAGTTTCCTGCCTATAGAAATTGAAGGAATAAAGGAAGGAAGGGGAGAATGGGGCTTTTAGAAGTTTGTATCCTATTGAGAAGAATTTATTAGGGACTGGGAAATGGAGTTACTGATACATTGGGTTTGGCACTAACAATCCTTGCAGATATATATTCTCTATTGGTAAAAATATATAAATAAAATTCCAGAACGAAAATTTCTCAGAGAATTAGCAAGTCCTCTGGAGAATGTCCAGAAATGTAAAATCAAACATCAAGGCCAAACATCCTAGGGCCATAGTCTCTAAAAAGCAGATTAGTTGAATGCAACGAGTGAACTCACACTGAAGGATAAAATTCCACTGGCAAAAATCTCAGTGAACAAATTCCTCAAATGAGGTCCCCTGTGCATCTTTAAAAAAATTAAATATAAAAAAATTATCAGATCGCCTTGAAAAGTTTGTTGAAAAGAACTCTTGAAAATACTTAGGGACACCATTTATGCCCTGAAAAAATAAAGTTAAAGGTTTAATTTTATTTTTTTAATATGTCAGTAAGAGAGAGAAAAGGAAGAGAAGTTAACATCAAAATGTTATTTCGACCTTAATATCAAGTTATCATTTACAGTACCATGTCTAAGACAACAAGATGCAACACTGATACACAGATGAGGTTTGAAAATGCACTGATCTCTTAATAATATTTGTTAGTATTTATTTCTGCCACCATTTGTCTGTTAGTTTGTCATAATGTGATGGTTTGTATGTTGCTGTGCTGCTGGAAACTATGCCACTGGTATTTCAAATACCAGCAGGGTCACCCATGATGGACAGGTTTCAGCAGAGCTTCCAGGCTAAGACCGACTATGAGGAAGGAACTGGCGATATACTTCTAAATAAAGTGGCTAGTGAAAACCTTATGAATAGTAGTGGAACATTATCTGATAGAGTGCCAGAAAATGGGCCCCTCAGATTGGAAGTCACTTAAAATACGACTGGGGAAGAGCTTAAAGACATGGATGGAGGAAAGCTTTCGGGACCTTCATTTGCTAATGTGGCATGACTCAAAATGAGAAGGAACAGTTGCAAACATCCATTAGTAATCAGAAAGTGGAATGTGTGAAGTATGAATCTAGGAAAATTGGAAAATGTCAAAAATGAAATGGAACACCTGAAGATAGATATCCTAGGCATTAGTGAGCTGAAAGGGACTGGTATTGGCCATTTTGAATCAGACAATCATATGGTCTACTGTGCTGGGAATGTCAAATTGAAAGGGAATGGTGTTGCATTCATTGTCAAAAAGAAATTTCAACATCTGTCCTGAAGTACAACACTGCCAGTAATAGGATAATATCCATACGCCTAGAAGGAAGGCCTAGAGCAAGAGGCAGTCATTCAAACAGAACAAGGGGACACTGCGTGATTTAAAGTCAGGAAAGGTGTGTGTCGGGGTTGTATCCTTTCACCATACTTATCCAGTCCATACACTGAGCAAATAATCTGAGAAGCTGGACTATATGAAGAAGAACACAGCATCAGGATTAGAGGAAGTCTCATTAACAAACTGCAGATGACACAACCTTACTTGGTGAAAGTGAAGAGGACTTGAAGCACTTAGTGATGAAGATCAAAAGACCACAGCCTTCAGTATGGATTACACCTCAACATAAAGAAAACAAAAATACTTACAACTGGACCAATAAGCAACATCATGATAAATGTAGAAAAGATTGAAGTTGTCAAGGATTTCATTTTAATTGGATCCACAATCAACACCCATGGAAGTAGCAGTCAATAAATCAAATGATATATTGCATTAGGCAAATGTGCTGCAAAAGACCTCTTTAAGTGTTAAAAAGCAAAGATGTCACTTTGAGGACTAAGGTGCACCTGACACAAGCCATGGTATTTTCAATTGCCTCATATGCTTGTGAAAGCTGGACAATGAATAAGGAAGACCGAAGAAGAATTGATGCCTTTGAATTATGGTGTTGGCTATGAATATTAAATATACCATGGACTGCCAGTAGAACAAACAAACCTGTCTTGGAAGAAGTACAGCCAGAATGCTCATTAGAAGGGAGGATGGCATGACTGTCTTGCGTACTTTGGACATGTTATCAGGACACATTACCAATCCCCTGGAGAAGGACATCATGCTTGGTAAAATAGAGGGTCAGGGTCAGCAATAAAGAGAAATACCCTCAAGAAGATGGACTGACACAGTGGCTGCAACAATGGGTTCAAACATAGCAATGATTGTGAGGATTGCATAAAACCAGGCAGTATTTCATTCTGTTGTACATAGGGTTGCTACGAGTCGCAACAAACTTGAGGACAACTAACAACAGTATTTATTACCATTTTCTCTATAACATAGTATTGGCTGAATTAAATTTCTTTTAAAACTCTCATTTTACTGTCTTATATTATTCTTGCACTGGTTAGCTTGGTCCTTTCAAGGTTTCATGTGGTTCAGCAAATCTGCCCATGGATCAAAATCTTCTCTTGTCTCCAAAACGAAAGTTTTAACCTGGCTCAATGCCCTGTGTTATTTAGATATCAGTAGTAGTTGGCTATATCCCTTCTCATTGCTCTGAGGTTAAAATTGCTTCTGTGGAGCAGGTTGGTCAGGGTGTCTTATAATTGTTCTCTTCTCTGTTGTTATGGAGATGGAACTCACACAGTTTCTTCCCTGCTTACTTTATTATGCTTCATATCCAACAGCCTGGTAAACAACAGACTAAGTGACTTTGGTCTGCCAGCATGAATTCATAGACTTCTATTATTTAAGGTGTATGATGACTTGAATCTTCCCCTGTGGTCTAGCTTTTTATTTCTGTTATCCTTATATTTTCTGTGGGTTGTTTTTAAGTGGCTTTGTTTGGTCTAAATACTTTGTTCAATACCTTCTGTTAGGGAAGAAGTAGTGGATCAGGTATCTAGGGTAGGAAAGTGAATTTTAGATTTATCACTATTGACAGAATACCAAAATGCATACTAATTCATGGACACAGAATAGTGCAATGTGCCGACAAAGTGTCCTGATGTTGTCAGGGACACTGAACACCACTTCTCACAAATCTGAGCAGCTGAAGAAACAATGGAGGAAATAAATTTGGTTCAGCTCATCTTATCTTGCTTGCTATTAGAAAGAGAGGGAAGAAAGTGTGAGTTGAATTGAGGTATAAATCAGTTGTTGTTGAGTCGACTCCAACTCATAATGACCCCATGTGTGTCTGAGTAGGACTGTGCTCCATAGGATTTTCAATGGTTGATTTTTCAGAAGTAGATCACCAGGCTTTCTTCCGAGGTGCCTCTGGGTAGACTCAAATTTCCAACCTTTTTGTTGGCAGCTGAGCATGTTAACCATTTGCGCCACCCTGGGACATCTGAGATGAGATACACTGGTAGTGAAAAAAAAAAGTGTGCTCTGGGCAGCATGACATATTGAAAAGAAAGTGTTAGGATACTGGAGACTTGAGTTCAAACTTTGGCTCCATGGAAGATACTGCTGGCGCCCTGCCCAGAATTACATTACTGGACTGGTACCCTACTCCTCAATTTTAGAGTTGGCTGCAAACGACCCACAGCTGTCCCCAAGAGATACCTCACCTGGAAAGTTATGCCTTTTCTCCACCTTCAGGTGCTCACAGCCAATGACGGATGTATTTAAAAGGCCAATCCTGTTGCCTTGAGTTGGGGTCAATTCTGCACTGTGCCTCCATGGATCAAACAAGGTCAAATTTACCTGTGAGCACAACCTTGTTTGCCTCTTTCCCCTTCCCTGCATCCCTCATTCAATTACTGGTGTCTCCCGAGAGCATCCTCAGTAAATCCCATGCTTCCAAATCTCTGGCTCAGATTCTGCTTCCAGGGAGGCAGCCTTAAGACTGGCTTGATCATCAATTAGCTTCATGGTATTATCTTAGTTCTCTAGTACTGCTCTAATAAAATTATAAGTGGGTGGCTTTAAAGGACAGAAATTTATTTTCTCACAGCTCTGGAGGTTAGAATTCTGAATCCAGGGTGTCAACTTTAGTGGAAGGCGCTTCTTTGTCTCTTTCAGCTTTTAGTAGCTGACGGCAGTCCTTGGCATTCCTGGACCTGAGGATTCATCAGCCTCCTGCTTCGCATGTTCTCTTCCTCTTGTATGTGTCTATGTGTATTCTGCTCTTTCTATAAGATACCACTCAGAAAGGTTAGGTTTAAAACTCACCCTACTCCAGTATGGACTCATTAACACAACAAAAGAAAACCCCTATTTCCAAACAGGGTCATATTTATAGGTACAGTGGATCACTGTTGATTATGTTCAGTTACGTTGATTATGTTCAATTGTGTTGAAGGCTTATGTACAGGACTTTGACATAACTTTTTGGGAGAAGGGATACAATTCAACCTAAAACAGGTATATAGACCAGTCCTCAGTCTGAAATACCCTCAGTGTCCTCCCTGGTAAAAAGAAAGGGGTTAGTGATAATCTCTGTCTCCTTCTATTCTAAAATTCTTTTCTTTTTGGAGGATCATTGGATCTTTTCTGTCAGGAAGTCCTTTATGATCCAAATGTTCTGCGGATTCTTTAATGCTAAGCATCTTTGATGTTTGAAGTAGGCTGAGAATGACTGAAGTTGTCATTCAATTCCAATTTTCTCTGTTAACTATTTTCTCTTCTGCCTTTGAGTGTACCTACCCTGGTGTGGGGAGACCCACTGCTTAATGCAATGCTGTCGTGAAGGTATTGATGATTCCCAACTTCTGGAGTTTTTGCCACCAATATTGGCCCTGTCGATGGGGAGGAAGTAAGTGTTCTCTTCTCAGCTATTCTTTAGCTCTCAGAAGTTATTACAGAAACAATTCACTTTCTTTTCTTACCCTGCACTATCATTAATAATACACAAAGGAAACCTACCTTGATGGGAAACAGTCCAACAAATCATCTAGATCGGCGTCTGCACAAGGGTCCTTAAAATATTAGAAGAACCTTGACAGATAAGGAACCTCAATTTTTTTTCTTTTCACATGCTTTCTTGCGAAGGCAAGTTCTATGCTGTCTAGTTACAATCACAATATAAGGTATAATAATACAATTCAGATGAAGTTCTTGTCAGCTAGAACCCTCTCCAGTGGATATTGTGAACGTGTGTAAATTGACATCATCCCAGATTTTATATATCCTCTAAATAAGTGTTTTAAAGTGCTGTTGTGACAGCTCCAAGCACAATCTTAGGCAACACAGCATCCTTGCAGGAGAGTGGAAAGTATGCAGAGATCTCTGTCTGGCACAGAGTAATCAGAGAGATGGCTTCTTGTTAGATAAGAAGTGTGAGGCAGAGTTGCATCCGGCCCTGCAAAAAGCAGAATAAAGACCAAGTAATGTATTACACCCCCCAGGCATCTGTCAGTTTGTTGTACTGTGGGGGCTTGTGTGTAGTCGTGATGCTGGAAGCTATGCCACTGGTATTCAAATACCAGCAGGTTCACCCATGGCAGACAGGTTTCAGCTGAGCTTCCAGACTAAGACAGACTAGGAAGAAGGACCCGGCAGTCTACTTCTGGAAAGAATTAGCCAATGAAAGCCTTATGAATAGCAGGGGAAAATTGTCTGATACAGTGCCAGAAGAGGAACCCCTCAGGTTGGAAGGCACTCAAAATATGAATGGGGAACAACTGCCTCCTCAAAGTAGAGTCAACCTTAATGATGTGGATGGTGTCAAGCTTTGAGGACCTTCATTTGCTGATGTGGCACAACTCAAAATGAGAAGAAACAGCTGCAAACATCCATTAATGATCGGAACATGGAACGTACGAAGTATGAATCTAGGAGAATTAGAAATCATCAAAAATGAAATGGAATGCATAATGAGCGATATCCTAAGCATTAGTGAGCTGAAATGGACTGGTATTGGGCATTTTTAATCAGACAGTCACATGGTCTACTACGCCGGGAATGACAACTTGAAGAAGAATGGCATTGCGTTCATTGTCAAAAAGAACATTTCAAGATCTAGCCTGAAGTACAACGCTGTCAGTAATAGGATAATATCCATATACCTACAAGGAAGACCAGTTAATATGACTATTATTCAAATTTATGCACCAACCACTAAGGCCAAAGATGAAGAAACTGAAGATTTTTACCAACTTCTGCAGTCTGAAATTGATCGAGCATGCAATCAGGATGCACTGATAATTACTGGTGATTGGAATGCGAAAGTTGGAAACAAAGAAGAAGGATCAGTGGTTGGAAAATATGGCCTTGGAGATAGAAGCAATGCCGGAGATTGCATGATTGAATTTTGCAAGACCAACAACTTCTTCATTGCAAATACCGTTTTTCACCAACATAAATGGCGACTATACACATGAACCTCGCCAGATTGAATACACAGGAATCAAATCGACAACATCCGTGGAAAGAGACAATGGAAAAGCTCAATATCATCAGTTAGAACAAGGCCGGGGCAGACTGTGGAGCAGACCATCAATTACTCATATGCAAGTTCAAGTTGAAACTGAAGAAAATTAGAACAAGCCCAGGAGAACCAAAATATGACCTTAAGTATATCCCACCTGAATTTAGAGACCATCTCAAGAATAGATGTGACTTGTTGAACAGTAATGACCAAAGACCAGACAAGTTGTGAAATGACATCAGGGACATCATTCATGAAGAAAGCAAGAGGTCATTAAAAAGACAGGAGGGAAAGAAAAGACCTAAATGGATGTCCAGAAGAGACTCTGAAACTTGCTTTTGAATATCAAGTAGCTAAAAAGAAAAAAAGGATGAAGTAAAAGAGCTGAATAGAAGATTTCAAAGGACGGCTTGAGAAGACAAAGTAAAGTATTATGACGACACGTGCAAAGACCTGGATATAGAAAACCAAAAGGAAAGAACACACAGAATTTCTCAAGCTGAAAGAACTGAAGAAAAATTTCAAGCCTCGAGTTGCAATATTGAAGGATTCTGTGGGGAAAATATTAAACAACGCAGGAAGCATCAAAAGAAGATGGAAGGAATACACAGAGTCACTGTACCAAAAAGAATTGGTTGACATTCAACCATTTCAGGAGGCAACATACGGTCAGGAACTGATGGTACTGAAGGAAGAAGTCCAGGCTGCACTGAAGGCATTGTTGAAAAACAAAGCTCCGGGAATTGATGGAATACAAATTGAGATGTTTCAACAAATGGATGCAGCGTTGGAAGTGCCAACTCATCTATGCCAAGAAATTTGGAAGAGAGCTACCTGGCCAACCAACTGGAAGAGATCCATATTTATGCTTATTTCCAAGAAAGGCAATCCAACCGAATGCAGAAATTACTGAACAATATCATTAATATCACATGAAAGCAAAATTTTGCTGAAAATCATTCAAAAGCAGCTGCAGCAGTATATCGACAGAGAACTGCCAGAAATTCAAGAGGACGTGGAATGAGGGATATGATTGCTGATGTCAGATGGATCCTGGCTGAAAGTGGAGAATACCGGAAAGATGTTTACCTGTGTTTTATTGACTATACTAAGGCATTCAACTGTGTGGATCATAACAAATTATGGATAACATTTAGGAGAATGGGAATTCCAGAACTCTTTAAATGTGCTCATGAGGAATCTGTACATAGATCAAGAGGCAGTTGTTCAAAGAGAACAAGGGGAAACTACATGGTTTAAAGTCAGGAAAGGTGTGCATCAGGGTTGTATCCTTTCACCATACTTATTCAATCTGTACGCTGAGCAAATAATCCGAGAAGCTGGACTATGTAAAGAACGGGGCATTGGGATTGGAGGAAGACTCACTAACAACCTGCATTGTGCAGATAACACAACCTTGCTTGCTGAAAGTGAAGAGGACTTGAAGCACTTACTGATGAAGATCAAAGACCACAGCCT
>NW_004444032.1:2173888-2175674 GCF_000243295.1 Trichechus manatus latirostris | reverse complement strand
AGCTCAAGCATAGCAGCAATTGTGAGGATGGCGCAGGACCAGGCAGTGTTTCGCTCTGTGGTGCATAGGGTCGCTATGAGTCAGAACCAACTTGATGGCTCCTAACAACAATAACAACAACAACAATGTATTCACAAGGAGCCCTGTTGGCACAACAGTTAAGCACTCAGCTGCTAACGAAAAGGTTGGCAGTTCGAACCTACCCAGCCGCTCTGCAGGAGAAAGACCTGGCGATCTGCTCCCACAAAGATTACAGCCTAGGAAACCCTATGGGGTAGTTCTACTGTGTCATATAGGGCCACTTGAATCAACTTGAACAACAATGTATGAGACCACTCACTTGAATGGAATAGCAATTTCTTCAAATTCTCAAGACAAAATAATTGTTGTTGTTGTTAAGGTGCCATCGAGTCAGTTCCCACTCACAGGGATCCCGTGTACAACACAACGAAACATTGCGCAGTCCTGCTCCATCCTCACAATCATTGTTATACTTGAGCCCATTGTTGCAGCCACTGTGTCAGTCTATCTTCTTGAAGGTCTTCCTCTTTTTCGCTGACCCTCTACTTGACCAAGCATGATGTCCTTCTCCAGGCACTGGTCCCTCCTGATAACATGTCCAAAGTGTGTGAGATGAAGGCTCACCATCCTTGCCTCTAAGGAGCATTCTGGCTGTACTTTTTTTAAGACAGATTTGTTCGTTCTTCTGGTGGTTTACGTATATTCAATATTCTTTGCCAACACTATAATTCAAAGGCGTCAATTCTTCTTCAGTCTTCCTTATTCATTGTCCAGCTTTCATATGCATATGAGGTGATTGAAAACACCATGGCTTGGGTCAGGTGCACCTTAGTCCTTAAAGTGACATGTTTGCTTTTAAACACTTTAAAGAGATCTTTTGCAACAGATTTTCCCAATGCAATATGTCATTTGATTTCTTGATTGCTGCTTCCATGAGTGTTGATTATGGATCCAAGTAAAATGAAATAGCTGACAATTCTTCAAATTCTCAAGACAAAATAATAGATGTATATAAATATATGGTTAAAAAATACATGCTTTGTACATGCACACAAACCTTCTCTTTGGGATAGTAGACTAAAAATATCTAAATTTGTTTGAAGCTTCATAGGCATTTGAATTTTTAATGAATATATTATCTGGAGCCCTGGTGGCAGCTCAGCTGGCAACCAAAAGGTCGACAGTTTGCATTCACCAGCCACTCTTTGGAAACCCTATGGGGCAGTTCTACTCTGTCCTACAGGGTCGCTGTGAGTTGGAATCGACTCAACTGCAATGGGTTTTTTTTTTTTTTTGGTTTAGAAGAATATCTTTGTGACTCCTTACAAATTGTAACATATTTGTATATTTATTTAATTCTCTTTAACTATTGCTGTTGTTGTTAGGTGCTGTCGAGTTGGTTGCCACTCATAGTGACCCTGTGCACAACAGAATGAAACACTGCCTGGTCCTGCACCATCCTCACGATCATTGCTATGCTTAAGACCATGGTTGCAACCAGTGTGTCAAACCATCTCATTAAGGGTCTTCCTCTTTTTCACTGACACTCTACTTTACCAAACTTGATGTCTTTCTCCAGGGACTGGTCCCTCCTGATAACATGTCCAGAGTACATGAGACTAAGTCTCGTCTTCCTCACTTCTAAGGAGCATTCTGGCTGTACTTTTTTTTTTTTTCCCCAGTATTTTTCTTTTTATTGTTGTAATTAAATGAGGTTTACATTTCAAGTTAGTCTCCCATACAGAATTTTTTTTTTTAACATACA
>NW_004444032.1:2157755-2169935 GCF_000243295.1 Trichechus manatus latirostris | reverse complement strand
GATTCTATGAATTTCTTTGTTCCATCCTTAATTTCGTCTATAACCCAGTAGTTTTTGAGCAAGGTGTTGTTCAGTTTTCATGTGTTTCATTTTGTGGCTGTACTTCTTCAGAGACAAATTTGTTCATTCTTCTGGCAGTCTATGGTATGCTCGGTACCATAACTGAATATATGGTATATTCTTAGCCAACACTATAATTCAAAGGCACCAATTCTTTATTCTTCCTTATTTATTGTCCTGCTTTCACATGGATATGAGGTGATTGAAAATACCATGGCTTGGGTCAGGCTCACCTTAGTCCTCAAAGTAACATCTTTGCTTTTTAACACTTTAAAGAGATCTTTTGCAGTAGATATGCCCAGTGCAATATGTTGATAGATTTCTTGACTGCTGCTTCCATGGGCTTTGATTGTGGATCTAAGTAAAATGAAATCCTTGACAAATTCAGTCTTTTCTATATTTATCATGATGTTGCTTATTGGTCCAGTTGTGAGGATTTTTGTTTTCCTTATGTTGAGCTATAATCCATACTGAAGTCTGTAGTCTTTGTTCTTCATCAATAAGTGCTTCAAGTCGTCTTCACTTTCAGCAAGCAAGGCTGTGCCATCTGCATGTAGCAGAAGTATAATGCCTTCTTGACTAAAAGCCCAATATGATATAAATAAAATACAGTCTTATAGAATGTGTTTTTTCTCTATTTGCTTCTCTTCTCCAACCTCAAGCCATTTTTGACTCTGCTCTGTCAAAATGTTGACAGGACGTCGAACCCTGTAGATGAAATTCCCGAGCCTCCTTGCCTCTGGCTTCCAGTTGAATTGGGCCTGTGAAGGCACCAGCAGAAAGCAGGAGGGTGGGAGGAAACAGAGGTTGGGCATTTCTTCCCCTGGTCTCTTCTCTCTTGATCTCCAGTCTGGCAGTAAATGTGTAATCCATGCTTACAGCCCCTAGTATGGCTACAATTCATATTAGGCTCTTGTTGCATCATTTTTTCCCCTTGCCCTTCCAGGCCTAGTGGTGGTTATTGCTGGGTGACCACACTTCTGTCAATGCTCCTTTAGTAAAATTCTTTGCAATCCTGGTTGAGTGTGCCTTCTGGTCTTTGTCAGGCCCCTTACCAATACATGAATTCTCCCTCAGTGGTTTGAACCTCCTAGCCTCTCTGCTGGAAATCCTATGGGTCAGTTATACTTTGTCCTGTAGGGTTGCTAGGAGTCGGAGTTTCCTCATTGGCAATGGGTTAAGTCTTTCTCAAATGCCTACTTATAGGAGCAGGGACCAGCGTGCGGAGTATAGAAGGAGAGAATGATTTATCACCAGTAAGTATGTCTGAGAAGAGAATCACCCTGCCGCCTCCACCATACATACTCCCTTGCTTACATATTGACTCCTTCACTATTTCTCCAATACACCAAGCACTATCCTGCCTCAGGTCTTCATACTTGCTCTTTCCTATCCCTTAAACATCTGGTAGAAGAGCGTTTATTTTGCTTCCTTCATTCAGGGCTATTCTCAAATGTCACAGTTTCATAGAGGCCCTCCCTGATCACCTCAAAAAAAGTTGCAATCCTTGGCCCTCTATCCCTACTCCCATTGGGCTTATTTCCAACTGACATTTTTTATGTATGTGTTTATTGTCTATCTCCCCTCACTTGAATGTTTTTTTTTTTCACGGTGGTATCTCAGCATCCAGCATGGTTTCTGGCACATGGGGGTAGCTCAAATTTTTTTTTGTTTGAATGAGCAAATAATGAGAAGAAGCACATATTAACAGCAAATGAAATATCTACACCTCCTGTCTATGGGGACATCATAAGGACTAATTCATCTACAAGACACTATACACTCCTTAAGGAAAGGAGACAAGAAAGTACTTCAATTGAAAATAAAGTTTTACCAACACACTTCATAAAAGTAACTTTAATCTGTGGATGAAGTAAAACTGTCGGTTAAGTTTTTCAAACAATTTCTAAAATATCATTTCATTATATTTTTATACATTTTCTAGGTAAATACAAAGAAAAAAAAATAAGCACTAGCTCTAGTCAGGGCTAGTAAGTGCTGAGGGCAACACTATGAAGTGCAGAGAGAACATTATAAGCCAGATTGAGTTTCAGATTTAACAAGCAGAATTTTCTCTTTTCCTAATGATGAAGAGATAGCAGTAGATAATTGGTGGATATGGAGAAAACGGAGAAACTCAGGTGCAGAAACCACATCAAAATCATAGAGTGGGAAAGCTGTAACAAGCCTTGACTCCATCAGGCAGATGTGGTTCTACCTGATTTTTAAATATTCCTGCGCAGGAGAGTCATAGTCTTTAGCAGTCTAAGAGTTGAAAATTATTCTTTTAAAATATTTTTCCTTAATGCTTGCCTAAATTTCCTCTGATGTGCACTCTGCTCATTTTATCCTGTGCTCAGGAGGTATATGCTAATGTTGGTCACTGTCCTTAGTAAAGTAATAGTATCTAGTGAAATCATTTATGCAAGGACCCTGCCTTATTTACCTCAGTTTATCATTCAACCAGAAGCCCTGGTGGTGCAGTGGTTAAGGGCTCGGCTGCTAACCGAAAGTTGGCGGTTCCAACCCACCAGCCACTGCTCAGGAGAAAGATGTGGCAGTCTGCTTCCATAAATACTCTGTCCTGTAGGGTCCCTGTGAGTTGGAAATGACTCCACAGCAATGGTTGTTTTTGGGTGTGTTACTCACCCAAAATAGAACCTGCTGCACTTAGTAGGTGCTCAAATCATCATTTACTGAATTGAGTTCAATTTTATATCTTTTCAGTTGTTTTTTTCACAATCCCTGTCAGTTTTGTTTTTTGGCTTTAATATCTCACTTTTTAACATACATTGTTGTTTTAATTACCGAGCCACTCAAAATGTTTTGCCTTTTCAAATATAAAAAACCTGATATTTGGTTGAAAGCTGACAAGATTTGAACACACTTGCCATTCTCAAAAGTCTTATGACAGTGATTCTCAAACCTAGTTTTACTTTAGAATTACCCAAGGGGCTGTGAAAAAATAGTAATGTCAAGACCCCAAACCCAGAGACCAAACCAGTTTTCATGGAGTTGATTCTGACTGATGGTGACGCCATGTGTGTCAGAGTAGGACTGTGCTCCATGGGATTTCAATTGCTGAATTTTTGGAAGCAAATCACCAGCCCTTTCTTTAGCATTAACTGTTTAAACTTTTTCGTTAGCAGCCAAATGCATTAACTGTTTCCACCACCCAGATAACACCTCTCAGGGGTTCCCATACCTAGAGAGACTGATGAGTTAACAGTTAACAGTGCCTGGACACCGGCATTTTAAAAAAACTTTCCCATACACTTCTTTTGTGCAATAACACATTGGAACTACTGCCTTTAAGGATCCAGGTTTTATGCATTCATTTTTGTACTAACTTGCAGTAAACTTTGGCTTAATCGGAAAGGACCTCTGATAACAAGATGACCCAATGGGCGGGTGGTATTGTAGATGGCCGGGTGCTTGTCCAGATATCTTGAATCTGTGTATGTCATATGGATGCAGTTTTATGTTATCACCCAACAAGGAGGATTAGCTAGGAAAAATATGAACATATTTATTTCTCTCAGAGTGGGAGGAATTACACAATTGCTGGAGTTTATCTTTCACTCCCTGAAGACTAGGTCAGCCTTCCAGCAGCAATGGGAACATCAGACAAACTGCTTATCTGACATATCCACAATAATTTAACACACTGTGCCTTTCCCCACTCTGTTCTTCGTTTGCACTGTCAAGCACGATAAGTGAACAAAGATAGACACACTGTTAGCATTTAAACATTACAACAACTCCCTGACCTTATCACCTATTTTCTTTCCATCCATCTCTTTTCCTTTCTTTTCTCCATCCTGCCTCTTTTTCTATCTTGCCATCCTCCATCTTAGGGAGCTTTTACGATCTTAAGTGTTATTTTTTATTATAAGCAAGTGACACGGTGACGAATTCTTCCAGATGATGTATGTAGTGGCACAGTGCCTTACTCAAAGGATTAATTAAAATTGATCATAAATTAAAGCTGATTTACTGAGACCTCTCTTATATTTTTGAATCTTCTGTGATGGGGAAAAATCACAAAGATGTAGAGAAGCAATGGTGTTAGTCTCTGAGTAAGGAATTCTTTGAGCTATGGACAGTTACACATTTTTCTGAAGTGCCAATGCTTGTAAAGGAGGCAGCAGAATGTCCTTTGGCAGACCCTCTGACAGACTGTTATAGGATTGGTTTCCTTTTCTACTGGGAAATGCGAGCAAATGCATCCATTTAAAATATATCATTCTCATTATTTCTATATGGATGGAAGATGTATTATAGCTCTTTGAAAATCTGAATGTGTCTTTGTAGTGTTACCTAACAATTACATGAGACTTTATGAAATGATACTGTCTTATAATGGGTCCCAGGAGGATGGAGAAAAGCCACTGTGGGCAGGGTTTCAGGCCTGGCAGACCTCATCTTCACCGGCCATCAAATCCCCTGGCCTAGTCGATCACTTGGAATCCAGCCTTTAATATCATCCAGGAATAAAAACCACAAAGTGATGGCTGTAAACAAATAGAAAAAGAAAATAAAATTAAAAGCAATTACAAAGGAATGCAAACTATTGAAAGTAAGTATTAAATTTGCCTGCATTTCTTAAGTCCTCATGTCAGGTATTTTAAATATAATTAAATAGAAGGGGGTGAGCTTGGCATTATCCATTTATATAGAGGAGAGAAGGCTGGAATCTTCATGACTTTTAGCTTGTACCTTCTAGGTCAGACAAAAACTTCCAGTAAATTCAGAGGGAAAGTCAGTTTTATTGATTATTAGACAACTAAGTCAAAATGGATGATCTAGTGTTCTCATTTAGATATACCCTAAAGATCTGACATAGAGACACAGTATAATCAAAGGCTCCTCTATTGTGGCTACATCAATATTCTAATAATCATCAAGCATTAATTGATGTTTGGGCATGGTGGTAATCACCAGTGTTGTGAAATGGTACTGAAGAGGTATTAGAAATATTGGAGTAACAGTGTGACTAGGAGGTTGAAATTTTATTCCCCAACATGGGATAAAATGCAAATTGAAAATGGTAACAAGGACAATACTGCAAGATTGCAAAAATTTTACGAAGACAAGCCAGCGACACACTTGGATTAGATTTAAATCTCCTGGCTAAGCCCCTAAATAGAGCTACCTTTGCCTGTGATGCCTGAGATACCTCTTGCTTTACATATTACAATGAGGAAGGCATAATAGACATGTTTAAGTCCATCAGGTCATAGAAAAGTATTTTAACATTCACATACTTGTGGTTTGGAGAAAGAAAGGGCTTAGATATTTCCGTACACAAGATGAAGTTGAGGATGAGCGTTTGGATCACTTTCTGTCTTAAACACCTGGGAAAGTAAATGTCTTTGCAAGTATAAGTAAGTAGCTATAGAAACAGAGGCACCATCCTAGGGATAATAACTAGTATTTATTGAGTGCTTACTATGTGTAAGGTGCTGTTCTGAGCACTTTTGCATGAATTAGCTCCTTTAATCCTCATCTCAATCCTATGTGGTAGGTACTATTATTGTCACCACTTTACAGAAGAGAAAACCAAGGTTAAACAATTTCACCAGATCACAGAGCTGGTAAAGGTAGAGTTGGAATTTGAACAAGCTAGAATACCTTGCTATATTATGGTGATATATATATACATATATATACATGTATATATACATATACATATGTTGTTGTTAGGTGTCGTCGAGTTGATTCCAACTCATAGCGACTCTATGTACAGCAGAACGAAACACTGCCTGGTCCTGCGCCATCGTCACTATCATTGCTATGCTTGAGTTCATCATTGCAGCCACTGTGTCAGTCCATCTCCTTGAAGGGCTTCCTCTCTTTTGCTGACCCTCTCTACCCAAGCTTGATGTCCTCTCCAGGGACTGATCCCTCCTGATAACATGTCCAAATTACATGAGACAAAGTCTCATCATCCTCGCTTCTGAGAAGCATTCTGTGTTGTACTTCTTCCAAAACAGATTCTTAGTTCTTTTGACAATCCATGGTATATTCAATATTCTTTGCCAGCACCATATACACACACATATATATACATTTGTCTTGCCTCTGGTCAGGAGTCTGCTGCAGTCTTACAGAGTTAGTTAGTTAGTTTTTAGTATGTAAATTTCAGATCATTAAAATTACAAAGAGTACAGTGAAAAACCCAGCCTAACTATATCAGAAAATGAAAAGATGACCATCAACCACCAGAGGGCATATTTGTATCTGATTCTGGAAACCTCTGGATGGAGATGGAGGGGGTGTTTTAGGGAGCCAGAGTTCAGAGGGTTTTCTCAACTTGGAGGAAATGTATTATTCATCCAAAGAGTGTAGACAGAGGGGAGCCAAGGGCACACAGCTTCCTGACTGAATTGTCCTGGGCTCTAATACCAGCTTGGGCCATAGTGGGAGTGCCAACCAGACTGAAAACTTCGTAAGTGAATGATACACATTTCCTGGGAGAAAGGACGTTTGAGCTGTATCTATGGGGGAAGCCTGCATTTTTAGCTTGTATGAGGGAGCAGGGCCTTCAGGCTAGGGTATAGGTACAATTCAGGAAACAACACAAGACTGAATAAATGGGGAAGGATTTTACTTCTAATATAAGCTCATTCACTGTATTAGAACGGTGAGTTCCTCCTGGTTATGATGTGCGGTCCCTGGGTGGTGCGAACAGTTTACTCTTGGCTGCTAATCTATAGGTTGGCAGTTAGAACGCACCCAGCGGTACTATAGACGAAAAGCCTGGAAATCTGCTTCCGTGAAGATCACAGCCAAGAAAACCCTATGGAGCAGTTCAACTCTGTAGCACATGGGGTCGCCATGAGTTGGAATGGACTTGATGGCAGTGGGTTTGGTTTTGGTTTTTATGATCTGACCCAGGTTCCTGAATGGCTTAAACAGTTTGCTCTAGATTACTAACCAAAAGATTGGTGGTTTGAACTCACCCAGTGGTACTACAGAAGAAAGGCCTGGCAATCTGCTTCCATAAACATTATAGCCAAGAAGACCTTATGAAGTTCAGTTCTACTCTGTAACACGTGGGATTGCCATGAGTCAAAATCAACTTGACAGCAACTGTTTTTATTTTTTACGACTGACCTAAGGGATCTGAGTAGAGTTGAGGCTCTCAGAGTAAGGAGCATCACGAAATAGACCATTATATCATGTCAGACAGTGACGCTGAAAGGTGAATTACTGATCTATAGCTCTCCGATGTAACTAGTCAATGCTTTCAGAATGGATGACTGGGGAATCCATTGTTATTTGTCTGGGCTAATATAATCTAAAATCCTCCAAAGAGGACAGACAGGAGACGCTACCATTCCTCTTGTCTCACAAGCTTCAGAAGTCACGTTAATTATTCTTTCTAAGTGACAGCCAATAATCCTTTTATAAAACATTATACAAATGTTTTATAATTCTCCATTTTTTATCCTAAGATGAAATTTTAGATTCTATATCCTACATATGATATAAAAAAGTAATATAATGATCTAACTGTATTATGAAAGAAAAATGAAGTTAAATTTAAATGAAGTAATATGCATTACAATATGTAAGTACTCATCATGTCTACACAAGAGAATAAAATCCAGTGGTGAGATGCTTGCATTGATACATGGAATTCCAGCACTGTGACTGCTTCAAATGCAGATTGACACAGGTGTGTTGAATTTGTTGTAGAGGTGACTCAAACATCACAAATGGCATTGTTGTCAGGGACATAATTTTCCCAAATTGTAAACGATTCTTAAAGTCCAGACAAAGCAAAGTAAAATCTTCCCATGATTTGCTTTGCACCGTCATTCTCAGAAAATTCACTGTGGGGAAAACCATGCAAAAATGCTCTGTGCTTATTGTAAAATGAAGTTAGATTCTAGGCTCAGATTACAAACAGATTTTTCATCTATGTGAGTGACCAGAAGGACATTTGAAAGTCAAGTGGGGCACGGGACAATTCTTGATTAATGGGACTGCTCTGCCCATAGCAGAACTTGTAGTTTTTTTGGCCCTCTTTCATCAAAAACAAGTGATGCCCAACCTCATTGTGACAACCTCAAATATCCCACACTTCCCCCTACAGAGTGGTACCACCACATTGAAAACCACTGGTCTGACCCAAACTTGCTTCAGTAGAATTTAAGTCTTTTTTCTCTTTAGTGCAAATCATCTAGCTAGTCAGCTGCACTCACATAGCAATGACGAAGACTGTACATGCTGCACATGAAGGCTGTCATTGAGTTCCTCTCTAACCTTATGAAATGCCAGCGAGGACATGAAACAAAAATCTCTCTGTAAAACTGAAGTTACTTTAAGAGTGATTCAGCCATGGCAACAATGCAGGTCAGTTCTTAAAAAGAAAATGTTTCTAACCAAGGTAAGCTCTACAATGAAAGATAACAAAACAAAGCAGAGACCACTTAGAAGGGTAAAGAAACAGAGTTCATTTTGAAGGGTAAAGAAATCCAAACTATGGATTTTATCCACAACACAGGCACAAATGCAAAGCAGTTGTCCAAAAGGTCAGTGGCACTTGCACAAGATTATACAGTCAGGTCCACTTAGCATGAATCCAGCCACAAAAATCAATGTTACATATGTCCTGTCAGAATGACCCACACATAAATCTTTTAAGTGCCAGGCGTATTGATAAATCCACCATGCACTAATGTTATCGGACTCCGTAACAGATAAGAATGCCACATTTTTTGTGGCATCCATAGATTATTTTAGACAGGAATAAATTCCTCAAGGAAAAGAGGATAAGAAAAAGAAGATAAACTGTATGCTGTTAAGTACTGGTGTCTATTTTCTGTATTGTTTGAAAAAATGCAAGTTTAGTGACCTTGTATTTTGTGAACATAGTTTTAAAACTTACTTTGTCCATGAAAATAACGTAGAGAATATGTAAGGAATATCAGGAAGCCCATATGCTCCGATGACTGCATTGACTGAGTATCAGGGCAATGCCCAAAGAGATAAAGACTTAGTTCAACATAAACAGGACAAATTCTCATGCTGTTTAAATTATTGGCAAGCATTGTTATTGTTAAGAAATCTCTAGGGAGGGGAACATTCTTTGATGGTTATGAGGGTGGGAAGGGGGGGAAGGGAAATCACTAACTTGATATTAGACAAGAGTCAACTTCGGTGAAGGGAAAGACAACACACAGGATAGAGGAAGTCAGCACAGCCTGACCAAAGCAAAGGCATAGAAGTTTCCTAGACACATCCAAACACCTTGAAGGACCAAGTTGCTCAGGCTATAGGCAGGGGACTGTAGTCCGGGGCGACATTTAGGAAAATTGGCAGAATATAGTTCATAAAGAAAATGTTCTGCATCCTACTTTGATGAGTAGCATCTGGAGTCTTAAAAGCTTGCAAGCGTCCATCTAAGATACAAAGGACTAAAGGACTACATAAACCAGACCCTGCACCAGTCTGAGCCCAGAAGAACTAGATGATGCCCAGCTACCACCACCAACTAATCTGACAGGGATCACAACAGAGAGTACCAGACAGAGCGGGAGAAAAATGTAGAACAAAATTCAAATTCATGAAAAAAGACCAGACTTACTGGTCTGACAGAGACTGGAGTAACCCCCAAGACTATGGCCCCTGGACGCTCTGTTAATCCAGAACTAAAACCACTCCTGAAGCCCACTTTTCAGACTAAGATTAGACTGGCCTATAAAATAAACAATAACACACGTGAGGAACATGCTTCTTAGTTGAATCAAATACATAAGACCAAATGGGCTGCTCTTGCCCAAAAGCAAGACAAGAAGGCAGGAAGGGACAGGAACTGGATGAATGGACACAGGAAACCCAGAGTGGAAAAGGAGAACGTGCCTGATGTCACATTGTTAAGGATTGCAACCAAAGTCACAAAATAATATGTGTATTAATTTTTGAATGAGAAATTAATTTGAGCTGTAAATTTTCACTAAAGCACAATAAAATGTTACTAATAAGAAAAAGAAATTTCAGAGAATAGGTAAGATTTTTAAAAGGTGCAAGATACAGACCCCTCAATATATTATATTTCAACATACAGTTACCATGAATAATTAGCTTACAGTCCCTTGGTGGTGAAAATGGGTAACACACTCCACTGCTTATAAAAAAGCTGAAAGTTCTAGTTCACCTAGACATAGCTCAGAAGAAAGGCCTGGCCATCTACTTCCAAAAAATCAGTCATTGAAAATGCTATGGAGCACAGTTCTACTCTGACACACGTGGGAATCTTCATGAGTTGGAGTTGACTCCATGGCAAATGGTATATTTAGTCTAAGTGTGGTATGTTTTCAATCTCATAAAACTGGTATTTTATTATCATCACATTGTCAAGAAATCAAAAAAGTGAACCTCTGCGGTCTAAACCCTGAACCTCTGAATAATTTTCCTAGCCCTGGCATTTATGATCAGTGTGGCGATAACATCCATTGGAATTTAATCTCCATAAATTCAGAGACGTGATTTCTTGTTTACAACTGTATCCAGAGTCTAGAACATAGCTCCCATAGTAGGAGGTCATAATATTTGTTGAATAAATGTTGAACTTAATATTAAGTGTCACTTGATCCCTTGAGCCCCAGTCTTGAAGCACATAATACAATCAATAATAAAATATACTTATTGTTGAGATCAAGTGAGGTAATGTGTATGGAAGTACTTTATAAACTCTATCCAATATGATTTATTATTATTGTCACGTGGTGTTATTCTGATACACCATTCACCTTTTAAAATAAATCTCCAATTATTAATCAATAAATGAAAAAAAAACTAAAAGAATATTTGACTTCTCAGTAACACAGTCATTTCTTGAAACACTTGCTTGTTTTAACTTCCATGTTGTCCCAGTGTCTCAGATTTCCCTGGCCACTCCTTCTTAGTCTCCTTTGATAGTTCCATCTTTCTTCCTAGGGCTTGGGCTTGGACCTTCTCCTTTTCTCTATTTACACTCTCTCTTTTAATGATATCGTTTATTACCATCACTTCACAAATCATCTCTAGGCTGAGAGACCGTCAATTCTGTCCATTTCAAATGTCTCCTTGTATATATATTTAACTGCTCACCTGACATTTCAGATAGAATGCCTCACAAAAAACCAAAAACCAAACCCATTGCCGTCGAGTCGATTCCGACTCATAGCAACCCTATGGGACAGAGTAGAACTGCCCCATAGAGTTTCCAAGGAGTGCCTTTTGGTTAGCAGCATGTAGCACTTAACCAGTACTCCACCAGGGTTTCCAGAATGCCTCACAGCCATCTCAACATCCACATGGCTGCAACTGAATTCCTAACCTTCACTCCTCCTTCCTTCAAACTTGTTCTATTTTCAACCTACCCATCTCAGTAAATGTAACAGTATCCACTCAGTGGCTTGAGCCAGAAACCTGGGAGTCATCCTTAATTTACTTTTTCTCTCCCCATGTCCCCCCAGCTAATCCATCAACAAGGTCTTATTGAGTCTCCCTCAAAATATACCTCAAATCCCTGCCAGCACTCTGGTACAATCTACCATCCCTTCTTCCTTGGAGGACAGCAATAATGTCCAACTGGACTTCTTTCTTTCACACTCCGTTTAGTTGCCAAGGGGAACATTTTAAGCACTAAATCATTTCACTCCCCTTTTATGCCTTCCTACTGCACTTAGAATGCAATCCAAATGCCTTGTTATTTCTCACAAGGCTCAGATGACCTGACTGCTGTCTATTTTTTGCAACCTTATTTCCTGTCTCCTCTCTCCTTCTCTGTTCCAGCTACTCTGGCTTACTCTTAGATTTTCTAACAAACTTAAGTGCGTTATTTATTTATTTAGATTCAGGGCCTTTATACGTGCTTTGTCTTCCCCTACCCTTCCTTCAAATGACTGGATCCTTCTCGTCCCTCACTTCTCAGCAGACATGTCTCTCAAGAAAAGTATCTCTTGCCTCTTTATCTAAATTAGCCACTTTCCTTGCTGTCCTTTACCATAAATCTTGTTTTCTCCATAAGACCAACTATGATTAGGAATCATTTGTTTGTTTGCTTATGTAATGTCTATCCTGCTAACTGCAATCTAATTTCCTTGGGGATGAAAACATGTCTAT
>NW_004444032.1:2143076-2156188 GCF_000243295.1 Trichechus manatus latirostris | reverse complement strand
CACAGGTGGGAAAGCACTGCTTATTAAAGGATATGTGTATATGAAGTCCTTAGCACAGAATAGCTATTAAATACATGCTTGCTTCAAACCCTCCTTTTTAAAGTTTTGGAACCTTTGCATTACATGGTCATTTTCTATAAAGTAGAACAGCTTGAACATAACACTTGCCATTTATCGTTCTCACAAAGGCCCTTATTAAGAGTGAGCAGGCAGGCATGGATAAGATCACCAAATTCCTGGTGGCAAGATTGCCAAGAGAGATGTTCTTCGTTCATCTCTTAACTTTACACAAACAGATGGCTAGTAATTGTATACCAAACACATTTTAAGAGAGAGGTTGAATATTTGATGAAAATACAAGCATAATTCAGAATTATCTAGATTTCCAATTATGCTTCAAGTAGACTTTGGAATCATCAAGGCAAATGAGACAGTCAGTTGTAAATAACTGTCTAGCAATGCCTCTGTCCAAAGCCTCGCATTTAGGGTGCTCTCCCTAGACTGAAGTGAAGGAAAGTTTCTGAAAGGATAATCTGATGTGGAAATTTCAGAGGTTTTTAGGAATCTGTATTCATCCAGACTGGGTCTTCAAAATTCTCAACTCTATTTCCAGCTTGCCTAGAGATGATAATGTGATTTGGATAAAAGGATGTTTCCTGGGTGTATAAAGACCCTGCTGAGACCTAGAGGTCCAGGAGTGGACAAGCAAAGGTTCTTTAAGCACTGATGCAATTGCCACAGGGATGGTGCTGACTAAGCAGATACGAGCCATCTCAAGTTACGGTCCAACCCAACTGCTCTCTTGAATGTTCCTCTCAAGTATTTTAAGTTGTTGTTTTCTTTTTTGTCCTGCCACAATATATCTGAGGAATAAGACGGTTCGCTGAGCCCAGAAACATCTTACAAGCATTCACACTTAGTTTGAGGAAACAGTTTATGAGGGCAGGAATCCCTAAGGAAGAGGGAGTCAGAGAATCTGTAGTTTGTGAGGCTCTCTTTCAACTCTCTCCCTGTTAATAAGAATCAACAATGAGGCCAAAAATACTGCCAACGTGTATGCAACAAACACCATCTCCTGAGGCCTAGGAGTCCCTGGGCGGTGCAAACGGTTAACACGCTCGGCTGCTAACCAGAAGATTGGAGGTTTGAGTCTACTCAGAGGTGCTTCAGAAGAAAGGCCTGACCATCTACTTCTGAAAACAACCTTTGGAAACCCTATGGAGCACAGTTCTACTTTAACACACAAGGAGTCGCCATGAATTGGAATCAACTTGATGGCAACCGGTTCCTGAGGCCTAACTTCTCTTCCCAGAGTCCCGAGTGTTCTGACTTCTGTTTCTCCACTTTCAGGTTGGTTGCCCCCTGCTGACAACTGTGGGAATACGTTAGCTGCTGGCTTGTTGTGCTATGAAAGGAGCTTAACCCTCTAGTTTTGGAAATGCATTTTTCCCAACTTGCCAACATTATGCACTACATAGCTAGCCACTGAAATGCATAAAATGGCATAGTGACACCACCTTTAAAATAAAGCCGAACAATAAACTGTGCTAATGCTTTGGCTCGTACTCAGTGGCATATGCATATTCTCAAATTACCCACCTAATGCACAAACACTCATTGACCATCATGGTTGTTGGTTCATCCTTTGGGTACCATAGGCCCAGTGCTTAGAGCTTTGAGTTCTTCAAAGACTGCTGACAATATTTAAGAACTGAAAAAAAAATACCATTGTTTCCAAAATATAAAGAGAAAATAACCCTGAAAAAGTAGCAAATGTTTAAATGCCTACAAAAATTAACATTGCTCCAACCTCATTAATTGTTAAGTTTCATATCCATTAAAATTTCATGACAATTGAAAATTACTTGTAATTTAGATTATTTTATTTTGCAAGAATTCCTGGGTGTGCATTATGAGGTTGAGACTGTGGGGAAATCAGAGCCAATCCAACTGTTTGACTTATGGCCAAATTTAAAAAACAAAATTACAAATATCTTTAAAATTTTATAATAAAAAATGATATTTTAATGATCCATAATGTGGCTATGAAATGTGGAGTAAACAAACAAACAAAACAAAACAAATCCATTCCTGGTGATCCCGTAGCACAGAGTATGAATGCCCCATAGGGTTTCCAAGGAGCGGTTGGTGGATCTGAACTGCCAACCTTTTGGTTAGCAGCCATGGCTCTTAACCACTGTGCCACCAGGAGTGGGGCCACTAGAATGTGTATAAGTCCTACAGCAGCTCTATGGCAGCTCTGTTGCCATACCACGTGCTGTGCTAAGGAACAGAGGGGTGAATAGAAAACTATCTGCTTTCTATGAAGCCAGTCAAGTAAGAGTCACAAGCACTGAAACAAACATGTAAGATACAGTGTGATAAGTGTTAAAATGCATAATCTGGTCAGGCAAAAAATGATGTTGTTGAACATAATTCTGTAAGAGGTACTGCCTATTTACTGTGCCCATTTTGATCTACAAAATTTCTGGGGTCCCTTGTGAGGTTATCTATGTACTGATTATTTAACAAGGAATTTTATGAAGACCAAAAAAGGACTGTTGAGAAAGTTATTGCTTTTGTTAGGTGCCATCAAGTCAATTTTCGACTCATAGTGACCCAATGTGAGAGAGTAGAGCTGCTTCATAGGGTTTCCTAGACTGTAATCTTTATAGGAGCAGATTGCCGGGTCTTTCTTCCTCAGAACTGCTGGGTGAGTTCAAACCGCCAACCTTTTGGTTAGCAGCTGAACGCTTAACTGTTGCACTACCCGGGCTCCTTTCATTGGGAATGGTAGACATATATTTCAGAATGAAACCATGCATGTATTACTGTACCTTAACTTGGATATAAATTCATATATTTATAAAGTGTATACTATGGATTCTGATATAATTTTCTCATTCTTCTCTCTAAGGAGCTGATTTGGACCAAGAGTTAATAGAGTTTAGGGAGTAGGCTTTTTTGCCATGCATACTGGGATCCTCTTTTCCCAAAATTTGTTCATATTTTTCTCTGCATACCACATTATTCTTGACCTACAGTGTTCTGTCATAAAAGTGTCATTTCTTTGTGTCAAGGTTTTTACTTCTATTTAAATATTATTCCAAATCTCTGTTGTGTTTCTCATGGATTGCATCAATAATCATGAAGTAATAAACCATCTCTTATGGAGCACTTACCATGTGTGGGCCCTGTGCTATACATATGCCTTTCACCTAGTTCCGGTATCCTCTCAAGATAGTATTCTTAGCTCCGTTTTAAAGGCAAAGAAAAATAGTCTTCAAGATTTTATATAACTGCCCACAACCACAAAGCAAATATCTGAACCAAGATTCAGACCAAAGTCTTCCTGGAATTAAATACCCATCATCTTTTCACTACAGTATACTCTTTCCCAAATATATATATATATATTTAACAGCTTTATTTTTACTTTTCATGAAGATAAAGTGTACAATTAGTGGCTTTTAGTATATCCACAGAGTTGGGCATCCAGCACCACAATCAATTTTAGACCGTTTTCATTACTCGCAAAAGAAACCCCTTAGCCATCACCCTCAATCCTTCCCCTATTCCCTCAAGCACTAGGCAACTAGTAACCTGCTTTCTGTTTCTATAGATTTGCTTATTCTGGACATTTAATATAAATGTAATCACACAATATGGGTCCCTTGCAGCTAGCTTAATTTGGCATAATGTTTTCAAGGTTCATCCATGTTGTTACAGTTGTCAGCTTTTCATTTCTTTTTATTGCTAAATAATAGTCTATTGTGTGTATATGCCATAGTTTGTTGATCCATTCATCAGTTGATGGACATTTGGGTTTTTTTCACTTTTGAGCTGTTATGAATAAAGCTGTTATGAGCACTCCTTTACAAGTTTTTGTGTGGATGTATGTCTTCTTTTCTCTTGGGTGTATACTAGAAGTAGAACAATGGATCATAAGGTAGATCTATGTTTAGAGATGTCTGTATTAGAGTATGTCACGGCTTCTTACAGAATTGGCTTTTCAGTACATTCTATAAGGTGCCGGTTCTATGGGGGACCATCTGGATATGTGCATGGTAGGTCGTCCTCTACTCAGAGTCACCTTCTACTGCATGTCAGCCATGACCAGAGTTCTCTTTATGCATGAATTTCTGTTATGCTTTTAACATTTGTTGTTGTTAGCTGCCCTCAAGTTAGCCCCTAACTCATGGCAACACCATGCACCACAGAATGAAATGCTGCCCAGTCTTGCATCATCCGCATGATTGGTTGCAGATTGGACCCTTGCAATCCATAGAGTTTTTTAACATTGACTGATTTTCGGAAGTAGATTGCCAGGACTTTCTTCTTAGCCTGTTACAGTCTAGAAGCTCCGCTGAAACCTATTTTCCTCTTGGCAAGAAAAGTCATTTACTTGCTGGAGTCTCAGATGAAGATAAAATTTCTCCTACTGCACAATAGCAAGGAACTTCTTGTATACCCCACCCATATATACCCATTGCTGTTGAATTGATTCCAACTCATAGCGACCCTATAGGACAGAGTAGAACTGCCCCATAGAGTTTCCAAGGAGCGCCTGGTGAATTCGAAATGCTGACCTTTTGGTTAGCAGCGTTAACACTTAACCACTGTGCCACCAAGTTTTCCACTTCTTGTATAATGCCACTGAAATACTCATAACAGTAGCTAATTGTCATATTTTTCCTTTCCAATACTGTTATACTACTGAATAATAAAGACAAGTATAAGATGCTATGGGCACAAAGAGATGGACACCGATTCATGTGGCTTCTGTGCTATCAGGGTCCTTACTACTATTTACGGATTATTCTAATTGTTTGCTAGTATAACTGTTCTGGGTTTGCTTTCAGCTAACAAGTCTGTATCAATTGATTTCTACATCAGTGCCGTAAATGTGCTTTGTAAAATGCCTGCTGCTGTTTACTTAGCACTAAGGAGCAAATGGCTCCTTTCTAATCTGCATGCTCTGTCCTATGTCTGTTTTTCCTCTTTCTGTGTGATCAGCAATCTGTGTTTGCTGTTTACTGCAGCAGTGGAAAGGATTCTAATTTGTTTCCTTTGGTGGGAAGAAAAACTTGCTGATTGGAATCATAGCTGAATATAAATCTTTTATAGGGCAGAAATATGCACATCATGTGTGGTGATTAAACATTCTTCAGAGGACAGTCTGGTTTACTCATATCGTATTCATAATTGCATGCACTATACAAAGTTACTTCAATATCAGGAAACTAATTAGTATACTACCTCCTATCAATAGGTCAGAAAAGGAAAACCAATTTGGTAGTTTTGATAAAATTAGAAAAAAAATTTTTGAGATATTTACACACACATATTATTTTAAAAAAATCTTTCTAAACTCAGTTTAAAATTTCATTAACATATGTTGTTTTCATAAAAATATTCATTCTCAAATCAATGGCCAATAGTATCCAATTAAAATCAGGTGGAAAACAAAAATTCCTGTTATTATAATTTTTATCTAATTGTTCTAGAAGCACTAATCAAAGCCATAATATGTGAAACCCAAAATAAGAGGTATAATTATTAGAAGGAAAAATGCAAATTATTATTATTTTCAGATAGTATAATTATATACCAAGAAACACAGAAACAAATGAACTGAAAACGATAAGAATGTTTAAGAAACTAAAATAAAATGTACTGATGCAAGATGAATGCAAAACCCCCTCCACTCCCATCATATACATGACCCCACATTTTTATTATTATTATCATTATTATTAAAGGTGACCTCTCAGGAGTCTCCCTGTCAAAGATATCCCTGCTTCTGAGGAATACGGTGAAGGTGGAACATATCCCAAGCCTCAAGCCACAACATTATGTCAAATTCCATGATCACTTTACAAAGTTGTCACCATTACTCTTAAGCTTCGCAGCCCACCAGACTGAATTGGTGCCTGAAAGTGATGATCCCCACACTGTGTTTTTGCAGGGGGTTGGGTTAATGCATCTGTGATATTACAGCCTTCCAACTGTGATCCCAATGAAAAAAGTAAACTTACGTTTACAGCCCAATCCGTGTTTGCTCCTATTGACACTTCTAATAATAATAAAAGCAGCATAGCAGGAGGCAAAACCACAAGAATGGATTCAAAACCTACATATGTTTCGGAATTGCCAGCTGAAAAATGATAAACCACATGACATGGAAAGAAATAAAATATATCCATAACTGTATCGAAGATAAACACACCAACAATACAATGTCTTTATCTCTGAGTTCTTTGAATGACACCAAAGTTAAGAAAAAGATGGATGAATGTACAAGTTCAGAGTAGAGCAACAATTAAAAGAAGATGAATTTCAGATAAGGAAGAAGACAATGCAGAGCAACAGACCAGCTTCTGCTTTAGCCTCAGCTCCTTGCTCTGGGGATTTTGTTCTGTATGATTGGTGTAATTACAGGGGAGATTGCCTTGTGGAGGCAACATGCAAAGGATGGAAGGTTGGATTGATGAATCTGCCATATCATGAATCCGCCATATCATGAGATTTAAATTTATCTTAACCTCCTCCCCCCCCAAAAAAAATTACCTCTCCCTGTGCAAACACACACACCACACATGTACACATAACAACAATCTTTTAGACAATTTAAAATGTGTAGTAAATGTTTGAGGGAGCACAAGAATGGTCTTTATTAAAAGACAAGGGAAACCCTGAGTAGTACCACAATGGCATATTGTAAAGGAAATCTTAACCATTTGTAGGCCTTGTTTGATACATGCTGCTGGATTACCAAGGCATTGTTCCTGGACCATGCGTGCTGACTCTTGGGGAGCCAGAGCCCAGGGTGGTGGAGAGAGTAATTACCTCCACAGAGGAATCCACCACTCTGCTAACTAACTTCAGATGTTTCTTTCCCATGTTTTTACTTCTGTCCAAGCCATCGGATTCTTTGAACTGATGAGCAGACTCAGAAACCAAAAGTAATTCCACTGTGGCAGCTTTAGATGTGCTAGTCATACATGAAATGTATATATTGATTGATTTACCCAACACTTTGGAAATAAGTCAATGCTTGATTTTCTTAAAGGAGAACAAGCTAATTACTATTGGTTCAGTTAGTGAAATTGAACTGTTATTCGGAGTTGTTTAATGCATGTTTAATATTTCATCTTACGTTTTCTTATTGTCACAAGATTACAGTTAAAGCTATGATCTAAAACTTGATGTGCTAACCAGTGCCAGTGGGTTAAGTTTGTATTGCTGCTGATACTTGTGCTGACTCCTATCTTTACAATAACGTGGAAGTTGTGATTTATTTGAATGTTGGACAATAGCTGTCAGGAAATGTTTTTCTGTTTAAGTAAATAACGTCTAGTATGGGGAGGGAAATTTTTAGTAGCAACAGTCAATTCTAGATTAACTTTTTGCTAGAGCAGAGTCAATAAGAAGCTGGTCCTAACAAAATGCATATACACCCACTCCTCACTTATCAACACGGTTAGGTTCCAAAGGCCTGGTCATTATGCAAAAATCGGCATTATGTGAAAATGGAGGATGACCACATTAGACCACCAAATATTATGTGGGACACTTGTGTCCCTGTGGACCTGAGAGGTGGAAAATGTAGGTGAGTACTCTGTGTCCTACTGGTCATGAGACGGTTACTGCCATATGTATGTCATTAATGCACAAAATAGTCAGATAGATGCTTTTATTATCGTAAATACAAAATGTTGAGTAATAAGGTAGTTGATAAATGGTGAGTAAGTGTAACCTTACAAACTTTATTATGTACTATTTTCCTTCATAGTAATTTATTATATCTCTTATATTGTATATTAAATTATGTAGTAAGTTATCTTAGAGGACTCTGTAACCTATTTAACCAGTTCCTCTAAAAGTAAGACTTCTAAAATAGTTCTATGATATATTATATTGGTAGAAATAACTCCCATCCATTATTTGATTTATAAAAAATTATTTACTATAATAACTTATTATTCTTTCAGGGTACCTTTAGACATACTTTATCGACTTGGAAAATTATTCATTAATTTGATTTCGTATCAAAACTATAATTGATTCAGGCAAGATTAATACCTTAAAGATATTTTTCTTCCTAGCATGATAGCATCTCTATTTATTAAAAACCATCTAGGTAGTGTGTTAATTTTCTTCATATGAGTTCACATAGTTTTCATTAAAGTTAATCTTTTGTAGTTTATCTTTTTATTGGAATTGAAAACGAGATTTTCACAGCATATTTTTTTTTACTTATGGTTATTTATTTATTTGTTATTGTTGAACTGTAGAAAGGCCATTGATCGTTATAATTTTCTTTTTTAAGATTTCAACTTTGTTATTTTCATACACTCAGTTGCCCCAACTGAAAAAAAATAGTTAAATGGTTAAACATTGATACTTCTTACGGATGAAGTCTATTTTAGAATCACCCTTTAGGTGACTAATAATAATAGCAATAATATTTGCACACCCCTCACTTAGCAAATGTGACAAAATGACAAAAGAACTCTTAATTTTCATTTTTTTTGCATTTTAAGATATTACATAGTTAAACAAGATTGGATTGATCTTTTATGACATAACAAATTCATAGTCACACTCTCAACTACTACTTCTCAGATTATCTGAGAGTCTTTCTTGCACTCAGCCTCCTTCCTCTTCCTACCCCAAGTTGATTGCCTTCTCTCCTAACTATTCTGCAGCCTGTTTCACTCTTGACGATACTAAGCTAGGACCAAACTGAGAAAGATTAGAGACAGACCTAAGGGGAAGTGTCTTGGAAGTAAGGGTGGTGGTGAGGAGTGGTGAAAAGACAATATACCTACTCACTTATGAACTATCTTGTTACTCAACATTTCATATTTATGACAATAGTAAAAAATCTACTGTGAGACTATTCTGTGCATTAACAGTGTATGTCTGGCAGTAATGAACACCGAGGTGTAAGGCAAGAGTAACACTGGTTGTGATGGTTAAGGTTATGTGTCAACTTGGCTGGGCCATGATTCTCAGTGGTTCAGCAGTTATGTAATGATGTAATTTGGCAGTTGTGTAATGATGTAGCCATCTTCCATTTTGTGATCTGATGTGGTCACCCTCAATTTTCACACAATGATCTGGTCTTTGGAACCTAACTATGTCAGTAAGTGAGGAGTGGGTGTATGTGGATAGGCAATATTTGGAAAAATACCCAGCAAATTTAGTAATGGTCACATGAGAGGAGGGGTGGGAGAATCTCTACATCATACTTGTATCCTTCTGTGCTATATGAATTAAAAAAAAAATCTACTGAATTTATAATTAAAATCTATAAAAAAATCAAAAAGGGCTACATTGATGGATTCTACCATATAAAAACAAAATTTATGTTTCCAAAAACACAAGATATAGAAAGGGAAAATGCATTGCAAATTGTTACACACAAAGCCACTAATAAATAAATGAACAAATGGCATGAATAATAATTTGTTCACTCAACCTTAAAATATATATATTTATTTTCTGATTACTATGTGAGAAACATTTTGGGTACTATATATGCAAATCTGAACATAGAACACTGTATATTCCCAAATAGCTTAAAATCTAGTGAAAGAGACAGAAAAATAAATACAAAATTGTAATTCAAAGTAGTAATGCCTATGACCAGGATAGGACAGCTTCCACAGGAACACAGACAGAACACATTAAATTACATTTCTAATAGTAGTGACAACTAATCTGAGACCCAATTAGGCAATTAGGAGTTCACTAGGGAAGAGACACTGGAGGTAGAAAGATGATCCAACAGAATGTAGAAATTATCGAACAATATCATTAATGTCACACGTAAAGTAAAATTTTGCTGAAGATCATTCAAAAACAGTTGTTGCAGTACATCGACAGGGAACTGCCAGAAATTCAAGCTGGATTCAGAGGAGAATGGGGAACGAGAGACGTCATTGCTGATGTCAGATAGATCTTGGCTGAAAGCAGAGAATACCACAAAGATGTTTACCTTTGTTTTTTTTGACTATACAAAGGCATATGACTGTGTAGATCATAACAAATTATGGTTAACATTGTGAAGAAAGGGAATTCCAGAACACTTAATTGTGCTCAAGAGGAGCCTGTACTTAGACCAAGAGGCAGTCCTTCGAATAGAATAAAGGAATATAGCGTGGTTTAAAATCAGGAAAGATGTGTGTCCGTGTTGCATCCTTTCACCATATTTATTCGATCTGTATGCTGAGCAAATAATCTGAGAAACTGCACTATATGTAGAAGAAGGGGGCTTCAGGATGGGAGGAAGCCTCATTCACCTGAGATATGCAGATGACACAACCTTGCTTGCTGAACATGAAGAGGACTTGAAGCGCTTACTGATGAAGAGCAAAGACTAAAGCCTTCAGTATGGATTGCACCTCAACATAAAGAAAACAAAATTCCTCACAACTGGACAGATAAGCAACATCATGATAAATGGAGAAAAGATTGACGTTGTCAAGGATTTCCATTTTACTTGGATCCACGATCAACATCCATGGAAGCAGCAGTCAAGAAATCAAACAACGTACTGCATTGGGCAAATCTGTTACAAAACACTCTTTAAAGTGTTGAAAAGCAAAGATGTCGCTTTGAGGGTTAGGTGCACCTGACCCAAGCCACGTATTTTCAATCATCTCATATGTGTGTAAAAGCTGGACAATGAATAAGGATGACCAAAGAAGAAATAACACCTTTGAATTATGGTGTTGGCAAAGAATATTGAATATACCATGGACTGTCAGAAGAACAAACAAATCTGTTTTGGAAGAAATACAGCCAGCATACTCCTTAGAAGCAAGGATGGCAAGATTATGTCTCACATATTTTGGACATGTTGTCAGGAGGGACTAGGTCCTGGACAAGGACATCAGGCTTGGTAAAGTAGAGGGTCGATGAAAAAGAGGAAGACCCTCATGAAGATGGATTGACACTGTGGCTGCAACAATGTGCTCGAGCATAAGGATTGTACAGATGGCACAGAACTGGGTAGTGTTTTGTTCTGCTGTATGCAGGGTCTCTTATGATTTGGAACCGACTGAACAGCACCTAACAACAACAACAAGAGTTCTTTGTATATCAAGAAAATCAGTCCCTTGTGTGGCAAATATGTTGGTTATACTATTGTTCTTACTTTATAACTTACCTTTAACATTATACATACAAATGTGTGTGTGTATGTGGATATGTGTGTGTGTATAAATATGCAAAAATTTTTGCTGCAGCAGCTATCATTTTCTCAAACTACATTCAGGTGTACAAAATAATAATAATAATAACATTTTCCTTCGATTTGAATAACTCAATTTTCCTTCTAGTCCCAGCCCCTACTCCATCTGATAACAATGTATAATTTTATTTACTTCAGTATAAATCTAATCTTTTCAAGTTTACGTTATGTCAGCTGATGATTCCTTTCACTCCCCTACATCTACTTTTCCGTGGGGAGGCAGCTAAGTTCTGGGGGACTCCTAGAGAGTCATGGTGTTGGGGAACATGACCAGTCCTTGGCTGGATTCTGCTCATGTTTGCATCCACTGAGATGGCTTTCACACCCACTGATGCTGTCCTCACTAAAATGGCTGCATTCCCCGACTGTACAGTAGCTCATGCTGCCATCTGCTGGTGTTTTCTCTTGTGACAATCATGAAACCTCTTCAGGTTCTGGGGAACTCTCTCAAGGCTTGTATCTGCAAAATTTTCAGGGTGATTTCATCTCTCCCATTACCTGAGGAGCTACAGGAAATTGGTCGGACTGCCTCAGCTCCTCCCTTATACAGGTGTCTAAACTGCTTCCATATTGATGTGATGTCAAAGGAAAGCTCCTGTGAAGAACACTCCTTCTCAGAATTCTAGAGAGGAAGTGAAGTACAGGTCTCCTCCACTATTGGATCCCAAACCTCCTTCTCCTATTCTAGAGAAAAATTTTATTTTCTTTTGAGCAGACAAAAAACTGATGCAGTATTATGCTCCCTTATTTTTATGTCTTGAAACTGGGTCACAGATTTTCTTTTTTTTTTATTAATTAAAAGACAAGTATTTGACAATTTTCATTGACCCCTTGTGGTACTGAAGGCCTTGCAATCAGTATTCATTTCTGAGGCTTAAATTAATACTGGTAGTGAAGTCAAAGAAAGTGATGGAAATGATCTACCTTCTCAAATTTGCTGATGTCATCCTGCACTGATTTCTATGTACTGGAATTTGTCCCTTTCCTACCTTTTGCTTCTAGGTTTATGTCATGCTTATTCTAAGGTCTTTTTAACCTCAAGATTTTGCAAAACTTCACCCATATTTTCTTCTAGCACTTTTATAGACTCATTAGTTTAGACATTTAAATCTTTGACTCATCTGGAATTTATTTTGGTGTACAGAATGAGATAGAAATCCAGTTTACTTTTTTTTTTTTTTCAAAATGGTGCTACAGCTACATTGTGATTTGTATTTTCTGGGGGAAGATTTGGCCTATAGTACTCTCAGATGCCAGGAATAATCACTAACTTTATGACTGTGCCTATGACCGTGCCAGGCAGTGTTTCATTTTGTTGTATATAGGATCGCTTTGAGTCGGAACCGACTCCACAGCACCTAACAACAACAAACACATGAACTGGCTTCAGAGAGAAAGCAGTGCTTCTCAACGTTGACTGTACATCAGAATTCCTCGCAAGCTTTAAAAAAATACTGATGACTGGGTTCTACTCCCTCACCTAATTGTTCTGTGGTGCAGCCTGTGCATTATGATTTTTAAAAGCTCTGTAGATGATCTTAATGCACAGCCAGTAATGAGAACACTTAAGTTAGAAGCCATCTTTAAGGCAAAAGAGAACCTGTGTGAGACTTATGAGATACTTATTTTCCCACAGGTTAGTGGGGAGCATGCATCGCAATTACCCGGACAGTTTGGTGACATACAGATTGCTGGGCCACTCCGCCGGGGTTTCTGATTCAGTAGGTCTGGAGTCAGACCTGAGAATTTGCATGTCTAACAAGTTTCAGAGTTACGCTGATGTTACTGGTCCTTGGATCACACTTTGAGAACCTCTGTCATGGGGTGTAGAAAGGACTTCTGGGGGGAA
>NW_004444032.1:2141111-2142976 GCF_000243295.1 Trichechus manatus latirostris | reverse complement strand
CAGCAGGAACATTCATACTAATACTTCCCATTTCCCCTTTCAATTTAAATAAAAGACTGTAAATAGAAATAAAATTATAAGTACAGAATTTATTTATGTATATTCTTTCTTGTTTAAGAAATGACTTAAGATGCAAGAAAATTAAGCTGAAAATATAAAATGGGAACCAGGTGAGAAAATTTGAATGCAGGTAAAATGATGTTTGGAAGGATAAAATTAAGAACAATGCACATATGTGTATATACTGACATTGTACTTTAAGTTTGGTTAAGCTTTCTAGTAACGTACATGAAGAGGGAAGTAAAATCATTGCATGATTTATAGTGCTCCTGAGATGAAAACAAGTCAGGTGCTTCAGATAAAAATACCTCTTCCTGTGCTGACATCAGAGGGAAATTTCCACCATATTTATGTACAAAGAAGATGCTATATAACACTGGGAATAACATTTTCAACAGCATCATTACAATGAATATAGATGTTCCATTGATCAAAGTTTGGGGTTAGGGTTAGAGTTAGGGTATGGCCATTTAGTTGCTAGCTTTGGTCATTTGGAGGCTTTTGTTTGTTTGTTTGCTTTTTTTAATTGAGTTTCAGAGTGATTCCTCAGGTCATTCTTCAGTCCTCAGTGTGAATCAGTGGCGTCCGCCAGAATAGAGTAGAGCCAATTACTATAATGGGCAAATATGATGCTGTTCAGCCTTGACATTCTTAGATTGCATGGCTTGAATCAAGTGTGAACTCTAAGTTATTCTAGATCTGGGTTCTTATCTGTTTTTTATAGAGGGGGACACAGACTTTTTTGAGGATCTGGTGATAACTAAGGATCCTATTCCTTGAAAAAAAAAAAAAATATATATGATATGCCTTCAGATTCCAGGATTTTATGAGGCATGTTGGGTAAGAACCCTTGGTCAAGAATGGATGTACTGAACATATTCAGAGCTATGTTACATAGGCAATTTTTTCTCTCAATAAGATCTTTATAATGTTTTTTATCTCAAAAGCCAAACTACCTGGATTCAAACCATGCCTCCATTACTTACTAGCTGTGAGACAAATTTGGACAAATTTCTTAAACCAAGCTTCCCCATTTGTAAAACCAGGGCATTTAGGAAGGGAGGTAGAACGTCAAAAAGTCCATATTATATTGGTAATATTTTAAATTGGTTGATTGAATACTGAACAGAGAAAAACAGGACTAATTAGAGTTCTCATTACCCATCAGGGAGGATGTTAGATAGGAAACAGTAGGTGGTAGTTATTAAAAAATAAATTACTCTATTTTTACAACTCAATGAGTATAAGACTTCTCAATTACGTTGTTTGCTATTCAGCTCCACATGGTTTTGTTTGTAGAGCTTGGTGAGAACTGGAAGAATGGACCACAGGGAGACAAACTTCTCATTCCTCAACTCTGAGCTGAAAATAATCATGAGACACAACACATGGGCTTTAAAATGAAGGAAAAGGCATTAGCAGTCCATGAGATTAAAAATATTAAAGTCAGAGTTAAAAGATTAAGATAAAAAGCTAAAATAAAGGTAAGAAGCTTAGTAATTATAAGAGAAACAAAAAACAAAAGAAAAATCTGCTAAAAGCAGCTGAGGCATGTGTGTCCCCGACAAAGCTCCAGCAGTGTCCAGCTTCCTAAAACCTTGGGTCCCCTATAATAACAGTGGTGCCAATTCGAATCTTTGATAAACAGTTCTTCAGGAATCTGTTGTAGCAAAGTTTAGAACCATTCAGTGCAAACAACTGGGAGGCTTTGGGGCAAGCGGCGATTTATCTAAGTGATACACACTGATAAAATAAATGCTATAGTAAAATAATTCTGCTATATTAAAAAAGTTAAAATTTGAAGA
>NW_004444032.1:2133657-2141011 GCF_000243295.1 Trichechus manatus latirostris | reverse complement strand
TTGGCTATACTTGTTCATATAATATAAAATTTTCATTTTAATATAAAATTTTAATATGAAATTCATTTTAATACAAAATTTCAAAATTTTACTTCTCAGTTTCCACTGGAATTTTTGTAGAATGGGATTTAATCTACAGATTGCAGTTAATCTATAGATCAGTTTGGTGATAACTGATATCTGAACAGTATAAGGCTTTAAATAAGTGAACAATGGTATATGTCTCCACTTATTTAGGACTTCAGAATCTCTGTATAATGTTTTGTAGTTTTCAGTATAGAGGCCTTACACATCTTCTGTTAGACTTATTCCTAGGTGTTTCATGTTACTGATGCTCTTATAAATGATATTGTTTTAAATTTTATTTTATATATGTTTGTTACCAGTATATAGAAAAAATTTTGATTTTTAAAATAAATTATTAACCTTGTGTTCAGTGACCTGGCTAAATCCAGCCACTAATGCTCATAGCTTGTAGGTTGTTTGGAAGTTTTATGCACATTATCATTTTTGGCTATGAATTATAACAGCTATAATTTTTCCTTTCCAATTCTTCTAACTTTTATTTCCAACCTGAGGGTACCCATGATCTGGTAGTCGTTTCATACTGACTGCAAACCGAAGAGATCTACCAAGTACAGTTATTCATTTTCAGAATAGAGTGAAGAAAATCATATCAATCTCTGACATGAAGAATGGGAATGTTCCCACAAACTATGTGGTTGTTACACTCCCAACATAGTGAGAGTAGAATGAGTAATTTTGGTAGCTAAATCTCATGCCAGTTCTTCCCTGCAAATAATTCCAGAGGAGTGATATTCATGATAAGGTTTCTAGTCTGCAGTCATAATTCCATTTCTACTTCACAAGACTTCCTGCTTCTTCTTGTCTTATTGGACTGGATTGAAACGTCATTTCAGTGTTCAACAGAAATAATGATAATAGGCATCTTTGTCATGATTCCAATTCCAGGGAGAAGCATTCAATAATTCACCACTAAGTACAGTATATATATTAAAATTATGAATGTCTGCACATCAAAAGACATCATTAAGAGAGGGAAAGGGCAGTCATAGAGTGGAAGAAGATATTGTCAATACCTCTAACGAAGGGCTTCTATTCAAAATATATAAAGAACTCCTATAAATTTATTAAAAAAAAAGACAATCTAATTTAAAAATGGGCAAACAATTGAACAAATACTTCATAAAAGAGGATATCCAAGCAGCCAATAAACATGTGAAGGTGAGCACATTTGTGAGTCATCAAGGAAATGCAAATTAAAACCACAATGTAATACCATTATATACCCACCAAACCCAAAAAACCAAACCAGTTGCCATAGTCAATTCTGACTCATGGTAGCCCAACATGTGGCAAAATAGAACTGTGCTCCATAAAATATTCAAGGCTGTGACATTCTGGAAGCAGATTGTCAGGGCTTTCTTCCAAGGTGCCTCTGGGTGGGTTCAAACCGTCAACCTTTTGATTAGTATTCAAGTGCTCAACTGTTTATGCCACCCAGGACTCCATATACCCACCAGAAGGGCTAAAATGAAAATGACTGACAACATCAAGTATTGAGTATATGGAGCAGCTGAAACTCTCATAAGCAGCTGGTGGGAGTAGAAAATAGTACAACCACTTTGGAAAACTGTTTGACAATATCTGTTAAAGCTCAATATATATATGCAGTCTGACCCAACAACTACATACTTAAAAGAAATGTTTACATGTGATCATTGAAATAGACACACAAAAGTATTTATAGAAGCATTATTTGTTATAACTGAAAACTGGGCAACAACTCAAATGTCTATAAAAAGTAGAATAAATGAAGGCATAATATACTGGGGTGGCCATGAGTTGGAATTGACTCAATGTCAACTGGTTTTGGTTATGTTGTTGTTGTTATGTGCGCTTGAGTTTGCCCCCAACTCATGACAACCACATGTGTTACAGAGTAGGCCTGGTCCATAGGGTTTTCTTGGCTGTAATCTTTATGGAAGCAGATTGCCAGGCCTGTCTTTCGCAGCACCACTGGGTGGGTATGAACTGCTGACCTTTAGGTTAGCCTCCGATCGCGAACCACTCAGACTCCTTGGTTTTAGTTGTACTATAAAGAATGAGAATAATAAACTCCTGTTAAAAGAACAACTTAGAACTCAGTGAAGTAGATACTGTAGGTTTCATTTACATAAAATTCAGAAACGGACAAAACTAATCTATGATATTTAGGAGTCATGTTGGGGTGCAGTACCTAGGAGGTGGCACTAGGGGAAACTTCTGAAGTGTTGGTAATTTTACATATCTTAATGTGGAGGCTGATTCCAAGAGTGTGTACGAAAATTCATTGAGCTGCACACTTGTAATTTATGTACTTTCCTGCATGTATGTCATACCTCAGTGAAAACACCAACAAGAAACAAACAAACCTAAAGGACAAAATAAGGCTATTCTATTAAAAATGACTAAAAGCTATAATAAATGTCTGTGTCTCAGGGGAAAAATCAACGTATATCTAAACGTGTCTGTCTAAAATTTACGGGCTGAAAATCTTAGCCCTCCATCAGGGATCTTGGTGGGAAGACTCTGAAAGGCACCTTCTGCTGCCTAAGCCTCAAGATGGGCAACACACAGGCTATGCTCCTAGGGAGAAACAACCAGCAGTAGGCAGAATCATCTGCATTCTTAAACTGTCAGCTATCTCTCAACAGGATCCATGCTAATCCCATCACCCGCAACACTTTAGTTGGATACTTTCCAAGTTGACTTCCCCAATTTCAGCTGTTACATAGCATTCTTTTTATAATATATGGTCAATTATTGGGTCCTAATTTGTAACTAAATATTTTTTCACCCACAAACACACTCTTTAGAGTCAGGCCTCAATATACTTTTTAAATCTTACATTTTTTTCCCCTCTTCCTCACCCCAAAGGCCGTACATTCCAGCCATACCAGTATACTTGTCATTTTTTTGAACACACTGTTCGTTTTCCTACTTCAGTTTCTTAGCTTAGAATATACTCCCTCTATATCGCCACCTGTCAAAATTCTACCCTTTCTCATGAACCATCTCAGTCATTTGCTCTACAAGGCTGTCTCTAATTTTAGATTATGCTTCTTATTCATGCATTTTAAGGTATTTAAAAAATGTATTTGACTGAGAGCCTGAATTTTCCTAATGAGAAGTAAATGACAGTGACTTCAAAGTTTATAGCCTTTCTTCAGTTGGATGACTGTCTTGAAAAACAAAAGTAAGTACAGCAACTAACATGACGTTTGTTTTTCTTCCCCTTGGTGGGAACTTGTCACTTTGTCACACTGGTAATTTTCATGTAGGAAATATTTTTAATTCAGTAAGATATGTGCCTTATTCCAAAGCAGGGAGAAATTCAGCTAAATACTTAACATAGAACACAATCTTCTTCTGAAGTAGAAATGGAATTATGACTGCAGACTAGAAACCTTATGAATATCACTCCTCTAAAATTATTTGCAGGGAAGAATTGGCATGAGATTTAGCTACCAAAATTACTCATTCTACTTTCACTATGTTGGGAGTATAGCAATCACATAGTTTGTGGGTTAAAGAACATTCCCATTCTTCATGTCAGAGACCGAAATAATTTTCTTCATTCTATCCTGGAAATGATTAACTGTCTTGGTAGATCTCTAGGGTTTGGAGCCAGTATGAAATGACTACTAGATCCCAGGTAACTTCAGGTTGGAAGATCAGTTCTATGCCTTTCTAAGATGATTTATAATGGTGATGTGATTATGAAGTTTTAAGGCCTCTTCAGGAAACCCTGATGACGTAGTAGTTAAGAGCTACAGCTGCTAACCAAAAGGTTGGCAGTTCAAATCCACCAGGTGCTCCTTGGAAACTCTATGGGGCAGTTCTACTCTGTCCTATAGGGTCACTATGAGTCAGAATCAACTCAACGACAGTATGTTTGGTTTGTTTTTTTCAGGAAGTGGAAGTCAGGAAGGCTCTGTGATTTTCTCAGTCTTTCAGGAGCTGATCTATCCCAGTCCTATCTCCAGCCCATTTTAGGCAGTTAGCTCCATAATAAAAGCAGTTCTAAGGACAAGGGCGGGAATGATTTTTTCCTTTCTAACCTGGGTATTTTTATTGTGCAATCACTTCAATAAAGCCTTCTAAATGGCTAATCACAATTTCAATTTTGTTTTTATGAAATTTTAGGCCTTTTCTAATACAAGATGATAAACAAGTTAACATTTGGGTTTACTAACATTATCTGCTACAGTAAAAATGAATAATTAGATTTATAGTATTGAGATATAATATTAATCATAAATCATGCAGTGCATTTTTTCCAGAGAGTATGAAGACATTTATGCTATCTAAATTACCAATTTTTAGCCATATATTTATTGATTCAAATTTTGGATCTTACAATTCTACTAATGTTTTTATAGTCATCTAAAAACTCTTAAAGCAAAATGTATATTTTAACAACTGGAATGTTTAAAAAACAACAAGACAAAACCCCAAATTAAAAAAAATCTATTGAAGGCATTTGACTAAAAAAATACAGATTTTTCTAAATGTTTGGAAAATTACTATTTTCATAGCAGTATAATAGTAAATCAGAATAAACACACACTCCATAAAATACTATTTTCACTGTAATACGTTAAGTCTATATTAGACATTGTTTTGAGTTTATTGTTTTATTCATTTTCTAGGACATATGGACAATGCTTTGCAATTTAAAGAGAGAATCACACCAATTTACTGCTACAACATTTGCAATTTCTGTATGTTCAGAAACAATGATATGTTGATGATATTATTTTCTCTGCTTTGGGCATAGTTAGTGGTGAGTTAAGGGAAAAACTAAAACAACTCGTTCACTATGGTTTGTAATGAAAATGATCTTTGCCTGAAGAATGAGAATTCTATAAATGAAGAGCTTTATTGATGCTATTAAGAATACAAAGCAGAGCAAATACTGTTAAATTTCAATCAAAATTTAGCCTGAGCTTAAAGCTTTAATCTTAAAGCTTAAGACTTTAGTTCTAGTGGGGAAGATGTATTTATTTTCTGATTTCCATTATTTTTCTGTCTTTGACCATCTTCACAATCTTCATCAACGCATATTTTCTGAATACATACTATGTACACATCTATAACTAGGAAGCAAGGGTTCAGATTCCCAACTCCCAAGCCCCTCACCCATGTCCTTTCATCAAGTCAATATTTTATTGGCAAAGTTAATGACAACAATAGGCTCAGCAGTCAGACCTCAGACATCATTTCCCTTGAAAATCAAAATTGGTTTAGTTTGGTGTTCTGCTTTATCACCATCTACGCTCAAATATAATCTTAAAAACTTTCTGGAAACTGTGCCAAGTTTGTCAAAACCAAAACAAACAAATAAAAATCACAACTTTGTTTTTGTAGCATTTACTTACAGATTTTCTACAACTCAGGATTAAGTAACTTGAGCAATGTTCAGCCTTATATTCTTCAACTGCTCAAAAGCACTTTTTATTATTAAATAATAAACCAAGAAGTATTTATCCATGATTAACTATGTCAAATTCAGTTGTACTGAGCATCAAAGACTTTTCATTTAAAAGTGCTGGGGAAACCTTATAAATTTAAAGCATGCGTGGAATGAAAAGCCTCAGTTAAATTCCTTGATCTGAGTTCAACAACTATTTTCAGGCAGATCATATGGTAAGTATACATTTTACCTCAGGAATAAATTGAACCATGTAATCACATCCTTTGAAGCTTGGTTTATATTTCATCAACTTCTCAATACTCAGATTTGTAAGGATCTAATGTTTAACATTGCTATGAGTCAGAATTGACTTAATGGCAACAGATTTGATTTTGGTTTTAATGCTTGATGTAAATAGTCATATAAAGATCACTGTAACAACCATATTGATTTATTTAGTGTTTTTGAAAAAAAATGCTACAAATCTGGAAGCTTAAATTATTTGTCTGGGTATGATCTTCTTTTAATTGACTAGTCTCAGTAAGTCAGGCATGGTGATACTAAGATTAAAAAAAAACCTTTAAGAAAAGATCTTCTACAACATCAAGTGGTTGTTGATAATTAAATATATTGTGTTCTTTATGACTTGGTGCTCACTACCACTAAGGTTGACTATTCTTTATTTGATCATTCATTCATTCAATATATGCTTATTAAATATGTTTTTTTATGTCAACCAAAGTGTCAAAATGAATAAGAATGCTCCTTGCCTTTAAGAAGCTTGCAGTTAAGTCAGACTTAAACTGCAATAATTAATAATAGCTATAATAGAGATGTGAATAAAATGCTATGGAATTATTGAACAAGGACCAGGTGAGGCATACCTTTCAATTATCAAGATAAAGCAAAATTTCAGACTGTCCTTGGTTGCTAAGACATGTTTGTTTCCATCAGGGAAAGTTTTATTTAATAAAAGTAATTATAATATGTAATATTTATTAAGCACCACTAAGTGCCAGTCATTGGTCTAAAGATGTTATAAATAACATTAATCCCACCATTCCTATCCAGTTTATATCACTGGGCTAAAAGAACATAGCTTCTATATCTGTGGTTGCCAAGCTGTGGGTCACCGTAGGACATTAAGTTTTTTTAGGGAAATAACAATATCCAATGTCTGTCTATCAGGCACCGTAAGAAATACTAGCTTAAGGTACTTTATGGTTTCAACAGTAGATTGCATTAAATTCATCTTAATGACATCATATCTTTGCAAAGTTGGGTTTTCATCAGTTGCTGTGATAAAAAATAAGTACTGTAAATTCTGTGTGGAACAGGAAAAGATGGTGACTGCCCATGTCTAATCTGATTCGAAGGTTTGAGAAATTGTGCAGAGCTCAACAGGTACACATCCATTAGTTAGCAACTGTGATTATTTAAGAATAAAATAAAAATACTAGCCGTCCACTGGTTCCAACCTGTCTGGAGCAAGGGAGAATGAAGAAAATCAAAGACACAAGGGAAAGATTATTCCAAAGTACTAATGGACCACAAATACCACAGACTGAGTCCAGCACAACTAGATGGTGCCTGACTACCACCACGGACTGTTCTGACAGAAGTCACACTAGAGGATCCTAGTCAGAGCTAGAGAAAAATGTAGAACAAAATTCTACCTCAACTGTTTGAATTACCAGCTCTTCCTTACCCCTGGTTCCCTTGCTCCATGTGCAACACATTCCATGATCAGAACTTTCTTGATACTGTGCAATGGTCCTAGCTAGGTACCATGTTCCCAGGTATTTCCTGTAATGGGGGATAAATAAATTTCCATATTAACTAGAATCTTTTTTTTTTTAATTTTTATTTTTTAAT
>NW_004444032.1:2118388-2132963 GCF_000243295.1 Trichechus manatus latirostris | reverse complement strand
CACTGGTGCAGCTATGAGGTCTGGGGAAATCGCTCTCAGGTGTTGCAGTACAGCCTGGCTGGAAGGCGTAGAGGTATACAATGCCAGGTATTCAGGGAACAGAAAGAGAAGGAAGATATAGAAAGACGAGAAACTGAGTAATGAAGAAAGACAAAAAGGGAAAAAGAGGGAAAAGAAAACAAAACAAACTAAAAAAAAACCAAACAAACAAAGAACAAGAAAAGTCCCCCAAAAAACAGGAAAGAAAAAAAAAACAACGAGAAAAGAAATGCCTTCAGGGATCCCTCTGCATGTCTGTGCAAGCCGAGGGGGTAGTCTCCTTGCAATGCAGCACCGCCTGGCCAGAAAGGGCTCCCAACTCAAGAAAAGGAAAAGAAAACAAACAAACAATTCAAAACAAACAAACAATCAAAAGTCCCGGGATCCCACCAGCGCGGCAGGCCGACCGGGAAGCAGCTCCACACTCGAACGGAGCTCCACAGCCCCTCAGGAAGAAGCAAAGATGGCGCACAGAGCTAGGTATTTGAGTGAAAGTAGGGGGAGGTGGTGAGAGGTAAGGAAGAAATCAAAAGAAGCAGAAAAAAAAGCAACACTAGCAGCCAACAAATGGCACTCAGAGAGCCAGCTAGTGTGGGCTGTGTTTCTCTGACAAGAGACTGTGTCCGCGGGAAGCAAAGGGGGCCGAGTGTGGGTGAAGAAGGGTAGGGAGTGGGAAAGCATATATCACAAATTATTGGAGCTCTGCAGACCCTCAGGAAGAAGCAAAGATGGCACACAGAGCCAGTATTTGAGTGAAAGGAGGGGGAGGTGGTGAGAGGTAAGAAAAAAATCAAAAGAAGTGGAAAAAAGCAACACCAGCAGCCAACAAATGGCACTCAGAGAGCAGGCCCGTTCAGGCGTGTGGAATCCAAGCAGCCAGTGTTTCCCGGTCACGAGATTGTGGCCACGGGAAGCAGAGGAGGCCGAGTGGGGGTGAAGAAGGGTGGTGGGTGGGAAAGCGTATATCGCAAATTAGCAGTTGTTTGTTTCCCGCTGGATGCTCTGTGAGGCTGCTTTGTCATACCCCTTTTGCTGGTCTCCCATAGGAGTCCAAGATGGTGGATCCGTGCTGCGTTAGCTGGTAGGGGACCTCTGCATGAATCTCTCCTTGCTCTCCGTTCTCTGTCAGTTTTCTCACTCCATTTGGTGCTTGGCTGAGTTCTTTATCTCTTTGTTTGATGTTTTAGGGTTTCAGGATTGTTGTATTCTCTGTTTGGCTTAGTTTTTCGGATCTTTGCTGTGGAGGGACGGCATGGTGCTTCTGCCTAGAGCACTATTTTGCCAGAACTCTCCTTAACTAGAATCTTATAAGATAATGTTTTAATCTTTAACAGTGACTATAAAGACAGTTTGTGCATGTAACACAAGAGACTTGGAGAATAAATTTTTGGACTGTGAGCTCCTTCAGTGACTCTCAAAAGTTATCATGTAGAAAATTACACATTTATCTTAAGCTGACCTTAATTTTTTCTCAAAACATCAATTCGCATGAAAATGTGACTTTAGGATGGAGATTAGAGCTCAACAAAAACAGACACTGCATTTCATTTTCTGCCAACTAAGTTGTGCAAGAGAGGCAATTAAGTGTGGTAGGAAGAACATTGGTTACAGAGTTAGATGGCATTTCATGCAACTATCTGCATGCACTTGGATGAATTCATTCCTCTTTCTGAGTGACATTTTCCTAATTTGCATAAGACATAGTTGAACCAGATGATGTTTCTTTAAACAGTTATTATTCTAATGATGCATATTTGCACCAAAAAAAGAAAAACCTACTGCTGTCAACTTAATTCCAACTCATGGTGACCCCATGTGTTACAGAGTAGAACTGTTCCGTAGGGTTTTTTTTTGCTGTAATCTTTACAGAAGCAGATTGCTAGGCCTTTCTTATGTGGTGCCACCGGGTGAGTCTGAACTGCTAACTTTAGGTTAGTAGTCAAGCACCCACTGTTTGTGCTACCCAGGGGCTTATATTTGTACCATATTTTAATTCTTTTTGTCAAGAATATAATCTCTGTGAACTCATTACAGGGAATTCACTATTATTGAATGGTGTATTTAAATTATGTGTCAGCTATATATGTCATTAACTACTTCCATAGAATAAATAAAGGAAAGGCATCACCTAAATTCTATCCTTCATCGCCACTAAACGTGAAAAAATCCATTGACCAAACACAGTTTTTAGTATTTGATCAAACAAGTTACACATTTCAAACTGATGGTGTCTTGTTTTTATTGTTTTAAAGCCAGGCTATAAAATAAATCTCTCCTTTATATATCTTGCTCTGATTGTGTGGTGACTGCCTGCAAATGGGGCACTGGTGCATGTGAACAAAAAATTCCACTAAGCAGAACACGTAGCTCAGAGCCTTCTGTCCTGTTTTCAGTGACCTGAAAAGTACAAAGTGAGCAGTGTCACAAAAATGGCTTTACTAGTATGTTGTAGAAGATAGAACCTTCATTATCATCATAAATTTAAGATCTATCCATTTCCTCCAAGAAAACTATTACAGGAGAAATAGAAGTATTGAGCTCTGTTTCATAACCATTTCATCTGGGAAATTGTGAAAAACAAGAGGGGAAATGGAATGGGAGCTTATCTCCCCCTGGTATGAAATAATAATAAATTAAGAACCTAAAAAAGGAAGAAAAATTTGCCTGTAGCTTATTAAAAAAAAAAAAAAAAAACTTTCAATCACATGACTTTTGTTAATATTTTACTTATTTGATGTACCTACAAATTACTTTCCTGCATCAAGATCATTTAATCACCGGTGTTAATACTTACAGTTTTCACAAGTAAAAACAATACATATATATATATATAAAAATCCAAATGCATTAGATGCTTTTATTGCTTACTAAAGATAACAGAGAAAATGCTATTGCAGGATATTTATGTGTTAAATATAGATTATGGTCCTCACTTTCAGTGAAGTAACTTATTTTATGTACACATTAAAGATAGGACTTAACTATACAAATATCCTTTTTTTTCAGGAATCTGTGTAGGTGGTCTCATATTTCTTAATGGAAGAATGTTAAATTGAATTGAAAATGTTTTCTTAAGATAAAGTCAAGCTTCAGGTTTTTGTTTAGTTTTTCTTTTAAATTTAAAGATCTACTTCCCCCGCCACATCAGACATATTGGAATGTTCAATGGTTAAGCAAAATAGCAGGTATAGATTCATGTAATGAATAAATGTGATTCTATTATAAATGGCTATTAAAAAATAAAAAATCTAGTTGTAGATGAGATTAAATATCCAGATCCAACTGTCTGAGTTAGCAAAATAAAGGAAGACATCCCAATCGGAACTCTAAAGCCAATCCATTCTTCTAACTTTGATATTTTAAAACTTTATATTTTCTATATAGTACTGTAGTTTGTACATTTTAAGAAATTATGTAAACATCCAAGGCACCTTTAATGTCCCCATTTGTGTGAACAAGAAACGAACATATTTCATTTATATACGCAAGCAACTTTCTGACACTTGAAATAGACTCGAATTTTTATACGCTACTCTTTAAAGCAGCACTTAAAGCTAGAATTCATTTCCCCCTTATTAACTACTAATTTACCAAAATTTTATTTTTTCTTTCTATTAATAAGTGGAACTTTATTATTATTATCTGGGTCAACAAATCTTGTTTTTTTATGTTAAAGCTAGAAGAAAATTTTAAATGCTTTTTTCCATTACTGCCAAGTCATTAATTTTCATCGCGTTGTTAAAGCTTTCTGTTCTGTTTCTATTTCAGTAAATGTTAGTTTGTCCTTTATTAAATAGAGCTATAGCTGTGTTCTCAAATGAAAATCTCACTATCGCTTGGAAACCTAGAGAGGATCCTTCCCGTTTCCACTTCTATCCATCCCATTGAACCCAGCTGTTTTTTTCCCCTTTAATATAGAAGCACTATAAATATTAATCTTTATTTTAAATATACTTGTGGCTATCATCAAGGCTAGCCTATTTAGCAAGTCATTCAATTTAAGCACAATGCTCGTTTTAATTGTATCAATTCGCCTCCTCAGAGAAAGAAGGCTAAGTTTCCATCTGTCTCTCTTTTGTTTCTTTCCAAGATGATAAGACATTTTTACCATATAGGTGTGAAATGCACAAGTATGGTAACCCAAGTTCACTCCCACACCTACTCATTTCCCATAAAACATTCCACCACCAAGTGGAGACCTTAAGGATGAGTGACATTAGTGGGCTTAGAATCCTCACTTTCAGTCTCTGTTTAAAAAGCAACAATCCCAACCCAAAAGCTTCAGTGAGTCCCATGTCCTCGCTGCTACAGGACTCAGAGCTGCGCTATCGGTGATGACCTGCCCCAATGGGCTAGTTATAGCCCTTTCAAGCATGAAATTAATTCCTCAGTACAGTTAAAATAATGTCTTTTGAAGCCCCCTCACTGTAACTTCCAAAGAACTAAGAGAGAAAATATTTAAGGAAGAAAATGTTTTACGTAAGATACAAAATACAGGTTTATAGATGGACTTTATTGTTAGTTGCCATTGAGTCCGTTCCGACTCATGGTGGCCTCATGTGTGTCAAATTAGAACTGCTCCATAAGTTTTCAAGGCTGTGACCCTTTCAGAACCAGATCACCAGGCCTGTCTTCCAAGGATCCTTTGGGTGGGTTCAAACTGCCAACCTTCAGCTAGAGCACTTAACTATTTGCGCCACCCAGGGACTAGCCATTAAAAATATAAGTATTTAGAAAATGTTTTACATGGACTTTACTATAACATGTTAAGTTAATAAAATTGTTGGAGGGGACGTGTTTTTCTGCTTCCAGGGTAATAAGATCGTTTGGCTACACACACTGTCTTTCTTGAGGAGCAGGACACAATGACATTAACTTGCTTTGTGTCAGAGAGAAAAACTTCCCTTCTTCCGACCCTCTTTTCCCTACAGAGACCACACTTATTCCTAACTCTCTTCCACAGAGACCTTCAGCTCTCCCTTTAAGGGACTCTCTTGAGTAACACAGCTAGACTACTAGCAGCTTGACAACCCAAAATATACTTTTCTCTACCACTTACGTCTGCAGGGAGAAAGTCTAACTCAGAGAATTCACTAAGTAGCGGTGGACTGAGAAAACTCACACTACCTACATTTGTCCTGAGTCACACCATTAATGGGCTTTAAATTATTTGGAACATGGAAGCAGGACCATCCACAGTCAAGGGAATGGGCTATTAGCTTGTTTGTAAAGCATTGGGAGTTAACAGGCTTTCAAAAGCATAGAGCAAATTTAGGTCATAGAAGGCTTGAATTTTAGCTTAGAAATAACCTTAGAAATAAAGCAGTTGTGTCCATTCTCATAAATTTACTTAAGTAACTAAGGCCCGGCATGTTTATGTATTAGGGAGGACATACTCTTAATGGCTAAAGAAGAATCCCATTTCCTTCTATTCTAATCGCTGATAAATTCTTCATTTCCACATGTAATTACCTACTTGTAGCCATTATCATAACTAATACTTGTAGTGTTAAGCCAAGTACAATGATAAATATTAAATTTGCAATAAGAATGTGTATCAAGAATACTTCTTGGAGGCCAGTTAGTGGCAATCATATTGGCCAAACCCTTAGGGAAATGGTAGTTGGCAACTTAACTAAGGAATAACACATCTGCGGTGTTTTACATGCAAATATTAATTTTTAAAATGTTTACACTGTCTTTTTATCACAACTTGTTTTCCTCCTCTTTTTTTTTTAATTTTGGTAGCATATTTTTCACACTCTTTTTCTACTGCTACTGAAGTATAAAATAACTGAGAGATGAGAGAGTAAGGTTAGTAGGGTACAATTAAGCACATACCCAAGTCACTTGTGTCTGAGGTTCTAAATTAATCTCAAGTTTTAAGAGAATTCATAGGGAGAGTCTGGTCACAGGGAAACTGAGCACATCTGGGGAAATGTAATTAAGGAGCTTGGATTTTACAAAATCGTCTAAGTATGCTTTCATAACATCTCTTCACAAAGCCTCGTTAAAAGGAATTCCAACAGGTACTGAGGCTTCATCCAAAATAATGTCCTGCAGAACCACAGGTGGTATGCCCAGGAGTGAAAGCTGAGAGACTTCAGTAAAGAACAATCTAAAACTTCGGAGACATCAAAAATTACTATATAAGAAACTTAGCAATCAAAATAAGGGATTTCCTACTCAATAGGGGCGTTCCTCCTCAGCTAAGTTACTTGTTCTTGCTGTTGTCTAGATGATTATACTTACATGGGAGGATTATCGCAAAATTCGTATGTTAGTGTCTCTGGTACTCTGAGAAGGAATTTCAATATTCAAAAGAAAATTCTAGTGATTAGAGAAGCAATACGGAAAATGAATTCCACAGAGACAGCACTTGAGCTCACCAAACTAAAATGTTATAAATATTTTCACAAAAACAGACAAACAAAGAACTCCAATATGGACATTTCAGACTAAGGGAAGATATTAGGAATTGCTTTCCTGAAATTTGTGAAAGGGATCATTGAAATTAAGTTTTAAATTGGTGCTTGTTAGGCTTAATTTTTGCCAGCTTTCAAATCAAGATCAACTCTAAATTTTGTAGATTTCAGATCTCTCTTTTAGCTCACTTTAATTTTTTTTCCAAAGTAATGCCTGCACTTGATTAAAAAGATCAAACAGTGCAGTAAAGATTAAAATGAGAAGTAACCATGCCCCAACCCCCTCATCACCTCACATTGCTACTTGTCCTGTCTACCAGAAAAAGACCCTCTTTTAAGTACTTATATTTTAATTCTTTCTGCCAGTTCTCACTAAGCTTCTAAACATTAGGGTTATAATTTTATCTATTGACTTGCCAATTTAGGATTTGACTCGGTGTCATGAAAATTGAAGATTTATTTCAATAACATCCTTTCCATTTTTATAGCTATTATTTAGTTTTTAATTTGCCTGTTGAGTATTTTTGTAATGTTCAAATTCTGTTTCTTGTTCCATCAAACTTTAGAGAGCATCTGTTGAACAACCCCCTCCACCCCCACCCCTAGTATCTGATGAGATTATGAGTGCTCTCCACTTCTTCACACATCCATTACCTCCGATTTCTGTCAGCTCTACTGAAAACATTAATGTTCTGTTTTTTAAGTATATTTAAAACCTTTGTTGATTTATCAACCACTGTTTACGCTTTGGCATGGTCTTCCTGCTGGTACGCAGAGTGTTGTCAAACCTACCATAATAAACAAACAAAACCAGTGGGCAACATGTACTATCTGCAAATTTTAAGTCTCTTAATCTTAGAAGACTCTCCTTCTTGATAAATTGTTAAACTGAAGCTACTTGAGCCAATATTTTATGAGAGGAGCAGATGATGATTTAGGTTCTGTTCCTGTTTTTATCATCCCTGGAAATTTGTCCAGAACAACATGGGACTGTATATAGCTCTTTTGTGGTCTTTGACTTCAAGTGTTTATTTATTTATTTTTTTTAATGTACCAACTCAAAGACCATCCAAGAGATTAATGTGCCAAGCACTGTGCTGGATTCTGAGGCTAAAACAATTATAAATGTAGATACAGACCCTGCCTAAATGCATATAGTCAGTGATGATAGGAAGAGTTAATGGGGTTAACCAAATGAATACACTACAGGCCAGCAGCTTGTGATGTAACCTGCCTTTAGAAACAGTCTCCTGATGAGTCAGATAACAATTTCCAACAGATAAAACAGGGATGTGCACTGGCCTCCCTCCTCTTCAACTGGTTCTTAAATAACTTGACGCTTCTTGTGAGTGAGCTGGGTGCAGGCACCCACTGGCTCTCCAACTAGAGGAAAGGGAAAACAATCACCTTCATGTGTGCTGGGACCATTGTTTTCCTGTCACATTTCAGGAGTGGTTTTAGCAGTGCTATCTAATTAATGTCAGGTAGAATGGCTAAACGTCAACTATTGGAAGACGAGAGTACTCATTTTTGGTTATTAGCCTCCAGCCTTCATCTGGTATATAGTGAACAGGTTTGCAGTGTTTCATAAATCTGGATGCGTCAGCATTATAGGAAGCATTATAGGCATAGGGTTCCTTGGGACTCACCCACAGATATTCGCAGTTAGTGGATGTGTTGGAGTGGGCTCTGAGGATCTGTGACTTTTAAAATCTTCTCAAATGATGCCAAGCAAAGCCAGATTTTGTAACTACTGTATTCAGCAAGCCAGGTTGCTCATTATTTACAGATACATGGTGTAATCAATTTACATTAAAGGGCCACCAGGAAATGTACTACTTAAATGTAAACAATCTTTAGCTGAAGTTTTAAGCAATTTGTTTGTCTGTTTGTTTTAATCTATGAAAGGTGTTTAGTAGCACCAGTTTAATTTTTTTCCACCTTAGAATTATTGTGAACACGCTCTTGATGTACACTTTGGGAACTTGATTATCCATTTGTTTCTAAGTTGTAATAGATACAAATTTGTTTCCCAAATATATTTTGGCATTACTCCTGGTTACTCACAAAATTGCTTACGTTGAAGTGAGATTTTTCTATTATGCTCCTACTCATTTCCTTGTGGAATTAGTGCAGCCTTCTTTCGAGGCACATATTCTTTATGTGTTAGGTTCTGCTAGCCTAAGTTTATACCTAAAATTTTGATTTCAATGCATATAAATTGGCCCTTAATTGGCAACATAGAATAACTGCATTCTAAATACTTGTCAAATCCTTTAACCTTGAACTCTCCGCTGCCCAATACCTTAAAATTTTTCGTTAAAAGAAAAATTTTGAAGGACTATGTGAAATACATGCATCCCAATCCTTAATAAAATTTTCTTTTGGATCAAGTCAAACCAGCAAAGATCTGAGTAGCATTCTTCATTGTTTTGGACCCCAGTTCATTGCTTTCAATGAATTATATTAACATTAGACCACAAGACTCCAGTGAGAGAGAAAAATAATCCGTATATAGCTCATAATCATAGTTACTACTAGGATCTTGTCTTTCCAATCTTTAAATTAATGGAAAAGTTTGAAAAGGACTGAAGTTTCTACAACCTTTCAAAAATAAAGGAGAATATATTAGTATATCTCAGAGTTTAGGGATATAATCTGAAGTATAGAATTTAATTGTAGGCTAATATTTTATCTTAAAAGTCCACCAGATTTTGTCTGCTACTCCATATTAGAGTTGATTTTAATTAAAAAAAAAAGGTTCTTATTCTCATCTAAATTTCTAAATAAAATTGAAATTTCATGGAGATGCCTGGTATTTATCCTAAGTAGCTCCAGGCACTTGGCATGACTCTCAGGGGTAGACATATCCCAGTTTAAAAACCAATGTTAGTGGTTCTCTTTTTGAGAATCCATGGGAGAATTTGCTTTTAATGTCCTAGAATGATGAAAAGCTGAGATTCTGATTAACAAGTCTTTGGTTTGGGTCTTATAGATACTGTGGACATTGTAACTGATTCTATCTTCACTTTATCCTCTTGGAAGCCTCAAGGCAAATCGCCAGCTATCTTGAACATGTGTTCAAATCACCAGCTATCTTGAACATGTGTTCAGAACCATTTAAGTTCTAATCTTTTATCTGACTACATTTAATTTTTCTACCTTTTTATCCTTCTGTGACAAATCTTGATCTATTTCATTGTTCAGGATAACTCCAACTTTAAGACTCTAAATATTAATATCTCATTTTAGACTACAAGCATCTAAATTTCCATTTCACCCATCACTTAATCTACTATGGCATCTACTTTTTAACCCAGGGAAACCTTTATTTGCTCAAACCTTCCATTTTATTTATTAGCTATTGGCTAGACTCATTTTCGATTTGGTAAAATGGCATCAAGATCCATTTGGTCACCAAGCCTAAAGTCTAGGAACCATCTTGAACATCACTTTCTACAGTCCCCTACCTCTTACTTGTCATTAGATTATTTCATTTCCACCTCTTTAAAATCTTGAGCATTTGTCTCCACCCTCTTCTTTATTTTGACAGCCATCATGTTTTAGGCCCTCAACATTTCTGGCCTGTACTCTTAACATAGTTTCCTAATGACCTCCTTGTTTCAAGTCTCCACCAATTTATCCTCACAGTGTTATCAGAGTTATCTTTTTAAAGCATGAATCACTACAAATCACATCATGTCACTCACCTACTTAGAGTTCTTCAGTGTCTTCCACTCTCTAGAAGATAAAGCTCAAACTTCAGCATGGAATATACAGCCCTCACAATCAACTGATCCCTGACTACTCTTTAGAATATTTCACCCCACACCTCCACAACACCCACTACTCTACCCTGGCTAAGTATTCAAGATTCCAAGGGTATCATTCTGCACCTTGGCACTGGGCTTTTGTATGTGGTATGTGTCCTTTCTGGAATATCCTGCCCAATCCCTCTACCACCTCAGTTCTACATAGTGAATTTTTAATGTTTTTCTTCTAATGTAATTTATTCTAGTAAGGCCCGTACTGTATTCACATTTATATCCTTAACTCTTAATAAAATCTCTTTGCCCCTCTCTAATGACTTTCTTTTACTTCCATGTTTTATCCACACTGGAACTATCATGACTTGGACTCCTCCTTTCCCATCTATGGCCTTGATATATTTATTTCTCTTGATTGAAATGTTCTACCCTTCTTTTCACCTAATCTATTCACACTCATTTTTTGCCTCATATGCACCTATGTCAAGATAAGCAAAAAACTCCATGTGAATAAACCAAGTGGAAAGTGTTCTGCCCTCATCATGACCTCTCAGCAATATTTGATAAAATTTCAAATTCCATTATTTTTGAAACACTCCCCTCTCATTGCCTACAGAAATATACACTATTTTCTCCTACCTCATTGACTATTCCACACATCACTTTTTCTAGTTCTTTCTTTGATATCCGAACTCTGCTTGCTGAATTTTCTCAGGGCTGAGTCCTTGACCCCATTTTCTTCCCTTGTGATGATCTTTCCCTAGATGATTTCATCAAGTTCCATGACTTAAAATAGCAGATGAGGATCTTTATCCCTGGACATCTCTTGTAAGAGCCAGAGTTGTATATCCAATATCTTATATGACATCTGTACTTGGATGTTTCAGAGGCATCTCAAATTTAACAGGTTAAAAACAATTTTTATTTTAATGTTCCTCTCTACAGAAAACCTGATATCCTCCTGTCTTCCCTAGCAAGTAAATGACATCATCATCCACCCATGTACTAAAGCAGAGGCCTGGGGAGTCAAACTTGACTCCTATATCACAAACTTGTATTGTTGTGATGCCAAATATATTTCAAATTTATCTTCTTCTCACCATATCCTGTACAATCATGATCTCTCTCTAGAATTTTTGTTTTTTAATGTTCTACTTGCTGACCTTCCTGCTCTGCTCCTAGTTTCCGCCAATCCATTATCCATACAGAAATCAAAGTAACCTTATTAAAAACAAATCATATTATGTCACTTTTTAAAAAATCCATCAATACTTTCCCAATTAGAGTACAATCTACACTTCTTACAATGCCTATATAGGGGCATGGCCTCCCCAACTTCATCTAGTCTGATTCTCCTCATCACTTGCTTACTAGGCTCATAATGCTGGTCTTCTTTCAGCTTCTAGAACAGGTCTAGCTCTTTCCTGCCTCAGGAACATTTCTTTTGCTACTCCTATTGCCAGGAACTTCCCTCCTCCAAACCCCAGACATTTCAAAGTGTGTTGTCCTACTCAGTGGGGTGGGAAGTGAGGGTAGTGTGACATAAATGTGATAAAAACTGACTTAAACAAAATTACAGCTGTGTAAGAGCCTAATGTGCAAAGGGGCTCTTCAAGGGAAGTATATGGATTTTTTTCTCCTAAATTTATTTGGCCAGCAAAGCATTTTTTCATAGATGGTCTAGTGGGAATAATTGGTCTGGGAAGAATTGGTCGAGGTCCTGAAAGGGCCCTTCCATCAGGAGAGATTAGGTTCAATTTTGCTGTATGCAAACTATAATAGTCATCCTTAGACAGCTAAAAAGGAATTTTCTAAATTGAGCAATTATGTATATGTACTGTCTGTCATTACTCAAAGACAGCTCTTGCAGTTTCTCTCCATTTTCTCTACTGGAGGTATCAAGGGGAAAATGGATTGTTTCAAAGAAAGGAGGAAATGAGAATGGTGAAAAGAATCTACAGATAGTGCTTATTGTTACTGCTGGGCGCCATAGAGTGGGTTCCAATTCATAAAGACCCCATGTACAACAGAACGAAACACTGCCTGGTCCTGTGTAGCCCTCACTATCGTTGCTATGTTTGAGCTCATTTTTGCAGCCACTGTGTCAATCCATCTCATTGAGAGTCTTTCTCTTTTTCACTGACCCTCCACTTTACCAAGCATGATGTCCTTCTCCAGGGACTGGTCCCTCCTGATAACATGTCTAAAGTACATGAGAAAAAGTCTCGCCATCCTCGCTTCTAAGGAGCATTCTGGCTATACTTTTTCCAAGATAGATTGGTTTGTTTTTCAATATTCAATATTCTTCACCAACACCATAATTCAAAGACATCATTTCTTCTTCAGTCTTCCTTATTCATTGTCCAACTCTCTCATGCATATGAAACCATTGACAATATCATGACTTGGGTTAGTGTAGCTTAGTCCTCAAGGTGACATCTTCTCTTTTTTAACACTTTAAAAAGGTCTTTTGCAGCAGATTTGCCCAGTGCAGTACATTGTTTCATTTCTTAACTGCTATTTCCATGGGCATTGATTGTGGATCCAAATAAAATGAAATGCTTGACAACTTCAGTATTTCAATAAGGGCTATAACAGATAGCTCTTAAATACTAACAGAAAAAAAGAAGAAGAAAGCAGCAAAGCCTTACTAATGTTAGTCCAATCCTTGATAGAGCCTAATTCATACTTTTCAAAGTCATTAAAAGTATCAGTGTAGGTAAGGTAATGGAAGCTTCAAGATCTATTGACCTTATTACATCATTAAAAGACCAAATTTTGGCCTGAAAATAGTAGATTCCTTTCCAATGATTCACATTACCCAGAAGTCTGGGGCTTACTGGAATTCTTAATAAAAATTACAAATCTCACTGCAATAAATATCAAATAATGGTTCTTGATAACTTTAAGTACAGTTAGCCTTTAAACTTGCCCGTTATCTCAGGAAAATGTTTACTTTCTCTTTCCTAGAAGGTTTCTAGGTGGTACTGAGCTTGGGTTCTCAGTTTGTCCATGGTCTCCTAGTTTTTGGCAAAAAAGCCCCTGTATTTCCTTTATCTGCTGCTTATCTAAACTGAAAGTGCTTCATTGAATGGCTTCCTCAGGCAGAGCACCAACTCTCATCAATTACTTAATCCCTCCTTTGAAAGGGAATTGATCTGGAAATTTCAAACCTGTTGGCACACCCCTTTTCCCCTATGCTCATTTCACTGGTTTTTTGTTTTTCCTTCCAAATGCATGAAAAAGTAGAAAAAAGAAAATCTTAGTTATTTACTCTTCTTAACTGTATTTTTTAAAGATAATGGCTTTTTAAAATAAAATGATACATGCTCATTTAAAAATTATATTCAACAAGAGCAGCGCAAAGAAGAGACAATTCATCCAAAAATTCCACCACCCAGCAATAAACAGTGTTACATTTGATAAATTTCCATAGATATGTCTCCGTGTATAGGCAGAGATAAAGAGAAAATGAGCTGGAAATAATTCTGTAAGATTGAATGATAGCATACATGCTTTTAAAAAATAAAAAGATATTAAATTTAACTTTACTGGAATTGAACAGAGCAAGAAATAAGTAGAACTGAAGGAATTGTTAAACTTGAAATAAATATTTCTTTACCAAAAAGCTGTTAAAAAGAGTTTTTAAAAAAGAAAAAAAAAAAGTAAAGTTAAGGAGGGAGATTATAAATACAGTCTTTTTAACTCTTTACATTTATAAAACCAAAGAACGAAACCTATTGCTCTTGAGTCAATTCTGACTTGTAGTGACCCTATAAAAAAGAGTAGAATTGCCCCATGGGGTTTCCAAGGAGTGGCTGGTGGATTTGAACTGCCAACATTTAAAAAAAATTTTTTTTTATTGTACTTTAGTTGAAGGTTTACAGAACAAGTAGTTTCTCATGAGACAGTCAGTACACATATTGTTTCATGACATTGGTTAACAATCCCATGACATGTCAACCCTCTCCCTTCTCGACCACGGAGGACTTTTTTGGGTGAAAATATTCATAGCCAAAGTTACACCATATCAAAAGTTTCTACATGTACAATTCAGTGATATCGATTACATTCTTCCAGTTGTGCTGCTATTCTCACTATCCTTTTCCAAATTATTGCATCACCATTATCGTCAACCACTGCCCCCAGGCTTGCCATCAAACCTTTTGAGTTGTTGTTGTCAGTTTGATCTCACATAGATAACTCTTTTTTTGGTACCTTAGATGAAGGTTTGCAGAACAAATAATTTCTCATTAAACAGTTAGTACACATATTGCCCTATGACAATGGTTAACAACCCCACGACATGTCAACACTGTCCCTTCTCAACCTTGGGTTCCCTAT
>NW_004444032.1:2081943-2118288 GCF_000243295.1 Trichechus manatus latirostris | reverse complement strand
CTCAACCTTGGGTTCCCTATCACCAGCTTTCCTGTCCCCTCCTGCCTTCTAGTCCTTGTCCCTGGACTGCTGTGCCTCATTAGTCCCGTTTTGTTTTATGAGGCTGTTCAGTTCCCGGCTGAACTGTGAACTTCGGGAGTGACTTCACCACAGAGCTAAAAAGGTGTCTAAGGGCCATACTCTCAGGGTTTCTCCAGTCGGTCAGGCCAGTAAATCTGGTCTTTTTTTGTGAGTTAGAATTTTGTTCTACATCCTTTTCCAGCTCTGTCCAGGACCCTCTATTGTGATCCCGGTCAGAGCAGTCAGTGGTGGTAGCTGGGCACCACCCAGCTGTACTGAACTCAGTCTGGTGGAGGCCTTGGTAGCTGTGGTCCATTAGTCCTTTGGACTGATCTTTTCCTTGTATCCTTTTCTCTTCATTCTCCCTTGCTCCTGAAAGGGTGAGACCAGTGGAGTATCTTAGATGGCCGCTCACGGGCTTTTAAGACCCCAGACGCTGCTCACCGACGTAGAATGTAGAACATTGTCTTTATAAACTGTGTTATGCCAATTGAGCTAGATGTTCCCCGAGACCACGGTCCCCACAGCCCTCCACCCAGCAATTCAGTCCCTCAGGGAGTTTGGAAGTGTCTCTGGAGCTTCCATGACCTTTCCTTGCACAAGCTGTGCTGGCTTCCCCAGTATTATGTACTCTCTTACCCTTCACCAAAGTTACCACTTATCTATTGTCTATTTAAGAACTGCCAACACTTTGGTTAGTAGCCATAGCTCTTAACCACTCACCAGGGCTCCTTATCTACATTTAATCTGAATGAATTAATAGTTCTTGGTGAAACATAAAGGGATGAACTCTTTCTTTCACATTTGCTTTCTTACTCCTTCCTCATGAATGTTGTTCCTATGTTATTACCACATCAGCGTCTTAAATGACAGCTGGGCTTAGTTGTGACTTACTTTCTTTCTCTCAGAATATGTAGGCTTGCTCCGTTATCATCTGAGATTGAAAAACTGGGGAAAATTCTTAGGCCAGCCTACTTTTCCACCCTGTAGAAAACTTGTTTTATCCTCCCAGAATGCTCCAGAGAGTTCTTTGTTTATCTTTGAAGTTCAATTATTTGAGTAGTGTATGTTTTGCTCTTGTTCTTTTTTTGTCAACTTACCCTAAATCTGAAAATTTAGTCTATGAAAATTTTCTGCATCATATCTCCAAGTACTCTTTGGTTTCATTTGTTGGGCTTTGTCCTTCAAATCTCTATTAAATTTATGTTATATTGTTTTGCTCCTTCGAATCTATTATCTTTTCTTTGTTTGCTTTATTTTCTTTTTCATTTACTATGATTATCTCAAATCATTGATTCAAATGCCAGATAAGTCTATTTTGCCCTCTATATGCTCTGACTGGTTTATTAGGTCTATAATGATGGGGTTTTTGGGGTTTTTTTTTTGCTTTTTTAACTTTAAAAAAAAAAAAAACTTCCCCCCTTTTTATTTTTTTAAGAATATATATAACACAACATTTGCCAATTCAACATAAATGTAATGGTATTTCTTTATTGTTCATTTGCAGCAGTTTGCTTCCTTTGGTCTGCAGCTTCCTTATCTTTTCTATTGCATTATCTTCTTGCCTTTGATCTCTTAGATCCAGTCATGAGAATCTTCTATGCCATAAGGAATAGGCTTCAGTTTCTTGGTCTGTGTTTTCTTCCAGACTAGGTTCTTGATTTACCACATTCATAATATGTTACTTTCTTTTATTTTCTCCTTTCTTCCTTTCTTTCTTCCCTCCCTTCTTTTCTTCCTTCCATCTTTCCTTTTGCTTTACTATATTAACACTGTTGCAATCTAACTTCTTTTCTTTTTCCTCATGCTCATATGCATAGCTCTCTATAGTTGTTTTACTTGTTCTGTGACAAACCAAAAAAACCCATTGCTCTTGAGTGGACTCTGACTCATAGCCACCCTATAGGACAGAGTAGAAAGGCTCCATAGGGTTTCCAAGGCTGTAAATCTTTACAGAAGCCACATCTTTCTCTCGCAGGAGGGCTGTTGGTTTCTAACCAATGACCTTTCTGTTATCAGCCAAGTGCTTAACCACTTTACCACCAAGGCTGGTTCTGTGACAGAGTGGGTAAATTATCTTTGATGGCCTTATAAGGGGCCAGTTTGAAGGATGAGAATTGTTATTAATGCAATTATCAAAAGTATAAAGAGATGGGTAGGGAGAGAAAAAGCATTCTTGGGAAGACGTACAGTCCTTTCTGAGTGACCTGGATTTTACTCTGTATTTACCATCTCTTCAAAGGCCTGCTTCACCCAGCCATTGTATCCCATTCCATAGGTTTTAGATGGTTTCCTAACTCTGAACAGTACGTTGCAAGATGGTAACCTCTGGCTGCCTTGCCTGCTTTTCTCAAAGCCCCATTTACATTTAGGGGCTTCTACTTGGTGGGGTTTCTCTTGACTTTCTCCACGGTTGCCTCTTTAGCTCTTTAGTCACCTTCTCTTTAAACAAAAGATTATCAATAACAAGTTTCAAGTTTTTGTAGATTCAGCTGTTTCCTCCATATTTCCTTCTGGGTAGAGCCAATTCCAACCATAATTTTCTGTTTCTTCCATTGATCATCACTTTTTGAACTTGTACCATAAATTGTTCCCTTTTCCTTATTTAGTTTCTCTTAAAGACTTTTTTTAACCTATTTTAGTATTTTAATTATTGTTGTTCATTTTGTCAGTTATTAGAGAAGGGAAATTCTATGTTGCAGTTTCATTTCTTCATATTTACCTCTTTCTCCTATCTTTAAAACCTGGATTCAGTAACCAAATTATTTCTTCTCAACCACACAAAAAACTTTCCTTAACAACCAAATAATTGATTCAATTTTCTTTCTCCATTTCTTTCCATTAGTTTTCAAATGGCATTAAATTACAGAGTTTCATAATTTCTTCTAAGGCCAGCCTATTTGTAAAAGGGATAAAAGCATGTTCTTATTCTAAATATTCTTAACAGATTTGGACATACAGGGAACAAATTACTTTTCTAATGAACTTTTTATTTTATAAATAGTTTTATGTATACATAAAACTGCAATTATAGTACAGAGAGTACCTATATACCCTTACTCCAGTTTCCTCCACTGTTAATATTGTATATTACTATACATTTTGTCACAACTAAGAAACCAACATTGGTACATGACTATTTATTAAACTTCATACAGTGTTTGATTTTACTCATTTTCCCACTAATGTCCTTTTTTTTTTGTTTCTTCCAGAATACCATCCAAGATGTCTCATTTATGTTTTGTCTCTTTAATAGTCTCTGGTCTACAAATGTTTCTCAGACTTTCCTTGTTTTTGATTATCTTAATAGTTTTGAGGAGTACTCAAATGTGTAATGTCCGTTGGTTTTGGGTTGTTTGATGTTTTCCTAGCGGCTATACTGAAGTTAGGAGTCCCTGGGTGGCACAAACAGTTGAGCTCTCAGCTACTAACCGAAAGATTGTCAATTAAAATCCACCCAGAGGCACCTTGAAAGAAAGGCCTGGTGATCTACTTCCAAAAGGTCACAACCATTAAAAATCTTATGCACAGTTCCACTCTGAAATACGCGGGGTTGCCATGTGTTGGAATTGATGACAACTGCTAGCATACTGGAATTATGGATTTAGGGGAGAATACCACAGAAGTGAAGTGCCTGTCTTATCACATCATATCGGGAGTATATACTATCAACATGACTTATCACTGGAGAAGTTAACCATGATATCCTGGCCAGGGAAGTGTTTACCAGGTTTCTCCACTATAAAGTTACTTTTATCTCCTTTCCAAGCTCTATTCTTTTGCAGCCGACATGGGAAAGGGAGAGGACAGATAAAGGAGAAGATTAAGTTCTACCTCTTTGAGGAGACATTAAACAAAAAATCAAACTCATTGCCATCGAGTTGATTCTGACTCATAGCGACCCCATAGGACAGAGTAGTACTTCCCCATAGGGTTTCCAAGGAGCAGCTAGTGGATTCAAACTGCCGACCTTTGGGTTAGCAGCTGAGCTCTTAATCACTGTGCCACCAGGGAGTAGCTACAAAAATCATTTGGAATTCTTCTATACGGGAATTTGTTATAGTGGGAAGAACACACGTTCTGTAAGAAGCTCTGCAGGAAAAAAAGGGGTTAACTTCATGATCCAATAATTTTGAAATCACAGGGTATCATGCAACTTCTGGAAATTCATGTTTTACATCGACAAATGAGAAAAAGGTGTCTCAAAATGTCTGTGCTGTAAAGAAATCTGGTTAGCCTGGTTTAACCCAGACTTTTCCAAACCTGTTTGATTACAGATAACATCTGTGGTTAACATATTATTTTTTTTGGAATGTGTATTGACATCCCGTAGAACTTGTCTTCCTTGGAATTCGCTTGGGTCAGGAATACCTTAGCTTGGAAGTCACGTTCAGCTATACTATATAGCAGTTGAGATTTTTCTGTTTTGTTTTTTTAATTCACTGAGAACAGAATCAATCCTTTCAAGGTGCTCCATGGTTGAATGGCCTTTTCATCAGCACACTGGATCTCTTCTTTGGTTTTCTTGAGCACCAACCCCTCCAGCTTTGCCGAGCTCAGGCTCTGCGTGTATACCTTATCCAGTAGCAGTGTTTGTGGGCTTGGGGATAATTTTCTCATCTGACTCAATGAGCAGATGCACAATCGACCAAGACTGTTTTTCTACAGCTTCTAACAGCACGATTTCCAGGCCCTATTTTCCTCATACATCTCTAAGAGATGTGTTTAAAAGAGAGTACATCCTAACCATTAAATAAATGATGAATTGTTTCCATGAATTCACTGAAATCAGAGATAAATTCAGTAAAACTTTTGATCAATAAACATGCAACTGATTAGAACAACTATTTTACTAGAATTTTTTTTTTCCTGCACTACACTTGGAAGAGTCAGAGTCAGAAGACAACCAAATGAATTGATATCAGGAAAAGCAGCTTTGGAAAATTAATTTTCAATTCAGGCACACACTAATCTTTGAATATTTTTTTTTTAACCTATAGAACAGTAACATAACAAAAATAGAGTTTTCATGACTAGTAATAATAAAATGTAATGAACTATATTTCTTAAATGCTTGCTATAAGCCAAGTACTATTTTAAGCACTCTATATGTAATATTTAATATAATTCTCACAATGAACATATAAGACATATGCTATTATTATATTCATTTTACATTTTGGGAAATCAAAGAGTAGAGAAATAAAGTAACTTGATGAAGATCACATATCTTTAAGGGGTGAAGATCAGAATTTGAATCCAAGCAGCCTGGCATGAAAGTCCATGACCTATTAGAAATAGTTTTGGTTCATCTTGTTAAATCAAAGCATAAAAACAACTGGACTAAATATACAATACAGTCTTATAACTGGTTGGATCTCAAACTTAAGTATGCATAATTTCTAAGTATGCATAGGAGAGGTCCCAGGAACTGGCATTTTTTCTTTGATTTTTTTTTTTTTAATTGCCCTTTAGGTGAAGGTTTACAGAACAAATAGTTTCTCATTAAAGAGTTAGTACACATATTGTTTTATGACATTGGTTAACAACCCCACAACATGTCAACACTCTCTCTTCTCGACCTTGGGTTCCCTATTACCAGCTTTCCTGTCCCCTCCTGCCTTCTAGTCCTTGTCCCTGGGCACTTGTGCCCCAGGAACTGGCATTTTTAACAAGCACAACCATTCTACCCCCATCCTCATGATTCTGTAGTGCATATTGCATAGATGATTCTTTGAGAAACACTTACAGAGTACCATATGATCTAGAAGATTTAATAATGGGCAAGTAAGTATAGTAAGGATTTACTTAAAAAATTAAAACATTTACACTATTTGCAAGCAAAGAGCATATTTCTGCTGCTTTCTTCTAAAATACTTGGTGTCTCACTTTATTTGCTCTTTTAAATGATATTCCTTCTCTTCCTAATCTCTACCTACTCTGCGCCTCATACTTTTGTAGTTAGACACTTACAAGTGCAAAAGGTTTAAAATAATAATCCTGAGTTATCATCATCTGCGAATGGCAGTGAAGATAATACTAACTTTGCAGTAATAATATAAAAAGCTTAACATAATAAATGCTAAATAAAACACTGACCCGTTAAGCATAGATGAGAGAAACATGAACAAAAAGGAGCCCCTGGAATTATGCTAACCCTCATAGGCTTCATAGGGTATAAAACAGAAATTCTTGGCCTTTGATTTTGCCCATTCATCCACCTGCCACTGTGTCTCCACATGAACATCAGAAGGCTTTCTTAACTATATCTCTACCAGGTTCTTGAACCTCCTCTAGTTTCTAGAACTCATGATTAGATGCGTCCTATCTCATCTATTTTGAAACCTGTCAGATACTATCTTTACTTTCTCGAACCTACCACTCCATGGCATTCTGTACACTGCTCCAACCTGTGGCCCCCATAGGTATTCATTGATTGATGGCCATGTACAAAAGAGCTTGCTGCATTGTAAACCTCAGAAAGAACAGGAAGCTAAAAAATGACTTAACTTTTACAATTTCTAGCACCACCAGAGGCTGCAGGCCACATTATTTTGGATGAGGATACTAGGATTATTAATTGTCTTGAGTGGTGTGATTGTTAACAGGACAGTGTAGTGAGGAAAATGTGTTTGTACTTGCTGAACACAAGACTAATGTAGCCAAAAAGTATTTAACATTGAAATATAGATTAATCAGCTATTTTATATTTTAACTTTTTAGGAACTTAAAAAGTTTGTCATATAATTTATTAGAGTTTGGTTCTATAGTTAGATAGTCTTGTTACTCCTCTTCCCTTTCACTTACCCTTTGATAGCTTGCCTTCTTATCATCCCCCTTTCGCTCAGTCATCTTTGGCTCAACATTGGCCAGAATTCAGTGGGTTGTGGCTTCTATTCTCAAGTGAAAGAAGGAAATAAAAAGAGATGAGGAAAAAGAAGCTAGAAATGGTAGATAAAATAATTAAAGGGTGTGACGCTAGGAACATGAGGATCCAATTGCTGCTTAGTAAAGAAGGATGTATTGCAATGTCGATGTAGAGACGAGACGAATGACAGGAAATCTCAACACCAAAGTAATCTGTTGTTAGCAGAAACGCAAAGATAATTTTACTGATGCTTTTAAATTTTTCTGTATAATAAATTTTTTATTAAGAGAATGTGGGCATTTGTCAGCACAAAATAGGGCAAGATATATGTTAATGTAAAGAGTATGAACATTGGAATCAGAGTTGCTATTTCCTCTTATTAGCTTTGAGACCTTGAGCAAGATCATCAGTGTCAGTCTCCTTATTTTAAAATGGAGATAATAATACCTGTTTTAGTATGTTGGTGTGGGGTATAGAGACTGCATGTGCATAATACTTAGAGTGTTTCGCATATAAAAAAAGCCATTGCCGTTGAGTCAATTCAAACCTCTTAGTGACCCTATAGGACAGGGTAGAACTACCCCATAGGGTTTACCAAGGAGCACCTGGTGAATTCGAACTGCCGACCTTTTGGTTAGCAGCCATGGCTCTTAACCACTATACCGCCAGGTGCTTAACAAAGGATTCCTAGTGGTGCAGTGATTAAAGCATTTAACTGCCAACTGAAAGATCAGTGGTTCAAAACCACCAGCAGCTCCATAAGAGAAAGATGTTGCAGTCTGCTTCCATAAAGATTTATAGTCTTGGAAATCCTATGAGGTCACTATGAGTCAGAATCAACTTGATGGCAGTGGGTTTGGGTTTGGTTTAGGTGCTTAATAAACTTTATTACAGTAAGTCCACGAATGTCCAACTTATAGACAACTTGTACTTGCCCTTTAATGTTCTAAAAATTTGCTCTCACTTTGAAACTATTGAACCAACCCGCTACTCACAACAAATTTATCATCACAATCACCTTCACTTGCTGCAGATGCAGCTTTTAAATCATTGAAAAGCCTTTGAGCCTTTTCTTGCAGTAAAGTAAGGCTAAATAAGAACCGTATGCACCTGTTCTGACTTACCTACAAATTTGACTTAAAGACACACACACTTAGGAACAGATCTCGTTTGTAACCTGGAGACTGCTTGTACTAAAGAAGCAGATCCCAGAATCCATGATGGAAAGAATCACCAGAGGGTATTATTTAAAAAACAAAATAAGACACACAGATCCCCAGGCCTTTCCTTGGAGATTCTATTTCACTCAGTTTGGGAAGAAAGTTGGGAATCTTTTTTCTTTTTTTCTTCTTCTTTTAAAATTTCTTATAATGAACACCTCAGATGATTCTTATCCTCAGTGAAGGTGGACAAACCTATAACAGAGCATCCAATATAGAATGGGCCTGTTAAGCAGAGAGAATGCCAGGACCACTATGACTAATATCCACAAAATCATGATGCTGATGATCTATTTCTAGCCCATAATTTTTCTAAGCTCTTGCCCCCTCTTTCTGACTGCCCACTGTATGTGTTGTGCATCCCTTTGGAACTGGAAATATGCAAAATAAATTTGGCCATTTCCTTCATCGTCTGCATTTCAAAGAAGGACATTTCTCCTCTTTCTTTGTTCCATTTTCAGGGAGAAGCAGTCATCTATCCAGTTTTCTAACAGAGAGAAGGAGTCATCTTCATTTCCTTCTCTATCTCTTCCTAACTGGTCTCCTGCCTCTAGTATTGTTCACTTCACAACAGTGAAAATGTTCCATGATACAAAAATAGTCATTTTTGAAAACCTTTAGCATCTTTCTACAATCTTGAGATTAAAATTCAAAATTCTCATGGAAGCATTTGAGACCTTTTATGATCTGACCCTAGTTTGTCTGTCTACAGGCTAAAACAGTTACCATCAAGTCGATTCTGACTCATGGAGATCCCATGTGTGACAGAATAGAACTGAGCTCCATAGGGTTTTCAATGGCTGCTTTTGTTTGGAAGTAGATCACCAAGCCTTTATTCTGAGGTTACTTTGGGTGGGCTCAAAACTCTAACCTTTCAGTTAGCACATTAACCATTGCACCATCCAGGGACTCCCTGTGTAGGCTAAACTTCTACAATATCCTTTACTTACATGGAACCAGGGATATCATTGCTGATGTCAGATAGATTCTGGCTGAAAGCAGAGAATACCAGAAAGATGTTTACTTGTGTTTTATTACTATGCAAAGGCATACAATTGTGTGGATCATAACAAATTATGGATAACACTGAGAAGAATGGGAATTCCAGAACACTTAATGGTGCTCATGCGGAACCTGTATATTGATCACGAGACAGTCGTTCGAACAGAACAAGGGGATGCTGTATGGTTTAAAGTCAGGAAAGGTGTGCATCAGGGTCGTATCCTTTCAATCTGTATGCTGAGCAAATAATCTGAGAAGCTGGACTATATGAATACTCCATTAGCAGCCTGAGTTATGCAGATGACACAACCTTGCTTGCTGAAAGTGAAGAGGACTTGAAGCACTTAAAGACCATAGCCTTCAGTATGGATTACACCTCAACATAAAGAAAACAAAAATCTCTTAACTTTTGTGCTACCAGCACTCCTTATGTCAAGGATATAGGGAAGAACAATTAGGAAATTCATTAACTATCCTTTGATTAATTTTCCAATTTAAAGTAATAGCTTAACTATTAACAGAACATGCTATGAATTGATAATAAATTAACAGTAAACATCAACAACCAATATATGTTTGCATTATATAAGAATGTGTCAATTTCAGTTTTCTATCGGGTTGTTAAAAACCTCTTAAGACAAAAAGCCTGATTTAGATACTCATTTTGCTTTTTAATGAAAGAAGTATTCATTTATTTGTTCTTCCCTGCTGCAGTTAGTCAACACAGCTTGCAGATTAAAAAATTAAAAATACAATCACATAAAAGAGCTATCAAATGATAAGAACATTCTTTGCTAATTCACAAAGATGCTTTTAATGAATACAGTGTATGATTTAAGACCTTTTTTCACACATGAGTAGAAAGACTTTAAAGTTTCTACAAGAGACTGGAATCTCCGATTTTTCCATGCTCGTTAAGCTTTAATGGTCCCTTATCACTGTCGGCATTGTCAGGGATTGGACAGAAGTCCAGCAAAGCTGTGCATTAATTAGGCAAAGGCGTGAACGCCCTCCTCATAGCTTCTGAATACACAACTGTGGCAATCTTGCTGGCTCCCACAAGAAAGCAAAACAGTAGGAGTGAGACATTTTATAAGGCCTAAGTTTTAAATAAAGAATTGGGAAATGTTAACACTTTTAGCAGCTTTTAAGATTTTGTGAGGATAGTAGTCATTCATTTCCCCCAATGTTATTTCCTCCATAATTCTTATCAGTAGCATGCCATGGGTGGCTGGCATATGCTGAATTCTTGAAGTCAAGAGTATTTGTTTGTTTGTTTTTTAATTTAGACTTGTGCATTCATATATTCTGAGAGAAAAACCGCAATTTAAAATTTTTATTATAGTCAAGAAAATGGCAGTTATTAGTGGAGACTCTCTAAGCTGCAAGGAATAGAAACCAAACTCAAACTAGATTCAGGTGAAAGGGTAAACTATTGGCTCACACAATAAAATTATGAAGAGAGAAAGAATGAAGTAGTCCTTGGGAATGACTGGAAGTTTCTCTCTTTCTTCCTCTCTCTCTCTCAGTCTCTCCCATGCTCTTTCTCTATCTCTCTCATTATCAATTTTAAACCAGTGTAGTCCATAAAGTAAAGGATTACCCTCCAGGAATTCCAGACTTAACACTACATAGCTTTGCAACTAGAAAGGAAAGAATACCTTTCTCCCAATTCCAGTTGGGAAATACTCAAAGGACTAACAAACAGAGCAAAAGAACCGGCACAGGCCCTGCCTAAGTCACTTAAAAAAAGCCTTGGACCACAGCAAATGTTGACAAACACAACAATAAATGTTCATATCATGCCTCTATTCTGAGGCTAATCTTTTGTTAGTTTATAATCCTGTGTGATGCTTACAAATCACCCTAAAATAAACTGTTGATTGCAAAATATACAGAACGCACACTCATTTTAATTTAAGGGAAGCTAATGACTTCAGGAAGGAATAATATATTAGTTTTTAAAAAAGATGCATAAAGAGATAATAAAGTGTAAAAGAATCCCTCTAATTGAATTTTCTTGAAATTGGAAAAACCCTCTAGAGATCTGAGTCATCATTTGTTCTTGACATGTCCTCCCTACCCTTCCCCTGCCACACAAATTCATTTATCATTCTTCAGTCTACTGAGGAGTGTTAACAGGTTACAACGTTGAAGAGGCCTAATGATACAGAGACTATTGTAAATCATGTGGAGGCTTAATATACGTAAAAAATCAGAGAGAACTCAAAGTGAAAGAAAAATTATGAAGGATTCTTAATCTTAAGATTCTCTGCTGGGCATCTGACATTACTCCCCCAGGGGAGAAATACCTCGTCTGGTCAGATAATTGCCTAATGACCCTCTTAGTTTTTGTTTCATTAACATCGAAATTTTCTCCTTAGGTGTGGGAATATTTTTATTTTCGGGCCAATTTTAATTTTCCCATGTTCCCTCCCCCAAAGAGGCTACAGGTTAGGAAAGGTGATAAATGGAAAATTAATGTAGGTTTCCCTATAATTGATGTATAGCCCAGATCATGGAGGAGCCTCTTTTGAATATTAAAGGAAGAGACCAAATTCCTAAAATATAAACACCTGAAACCGCCCTTACTACCTCTTTTGAGTATGCTGCCATAGCATTGTTGTTGTTAGGTGCCTGGAGTCAGTTTCAACTCATAGCAACCCCGTGTGACAGAGTAGAACTAACCCATAGAGTTCTAGGCTATGATCTGTACAGGAGCCGATTGCCAGGTCTTTCTCCCTCGGAGCTACTGGGTGGGTTCAAACTGCCACCCTTTCGGTTAGCAGTCAAGCGCTTAATCATTGTGCCATCATTATCAAAAAAAAAAAAAACAACAACAACTCATAGCGACCCTATAGGACAGAGTAGAACTGCCCCATACAGTTTCCAAGGAGCGCCTGGTGGATTCGAACTGCCAGACGATTTGGTTAGCAGCCATAAGTGCTTAACCACTATGCTACCAGGGTTTCCGTGCAGTCATCGAGAAGGGTTAAATTGGGAACAGAATGAAACATACTGTAGTAAGTGGTTCTCTTAAAAGTTAAAAAAAAGAGGAGGTACTTTTTTTGTTTTTTGGTTTGTTTTGTTTTCCTGTGAAAGGCAAGGACCAGGCACGGAGGCATCTTATGGCCACTGAAATTTTTTATGAGCCTTCAGATAAGATTGAGCCTTTCCACTGAAATCCAAGATTTAAAAAGGAGACTCGGCTATTAGAGAGATGAGTTCTAGTACTTTTATCAATGACATTTAGTGAAGGTATATTCCGTGGCAGGCTGTGGTACGTAAAGCAGACAAAAATACAGAGATGATGCAATCCTGTATTTCAAAATGCTTGAATTCTTAATGAGTGAGGTAGACAATTAGTGTGATAAAGTGATTAAAATACATATATGGTACAGTGGGGGCACAGCTGAGGAAATCAATTCTATTGTGTGGTAAAAAGATCAGAAATAATTTATAGAAGTTTTATTTGAAAAGACCAATAGGCCTTTTCCAGAGACCTAGGGAAAGCAGTAGCAGCAAACATGTGAAATATTAAAGTCCATTAGGGTAACTGTGGAGTTTGTGGGTGGTGCAAATGGTTAATATTCTGCGCTACTAACCAAAGGATTGGAAGTTCGAGTCCACTCATGTTACCACAAAATGCAGGTCTGAGCCGCCTGCCGCAAAAGCCAATACTGAGACAAGTGTGAGGTGAGCAGCAAGAGGTTTTCTTGTATATGGATATACAGGAGACAGAAGGGAATGAGCTCCTCCAAAATCTGCCTCCCCCTCTGGAGGCCGATCAGAGGATTTTATCGGGACAGGGTCAGGGTCTGAAGAATCTGTGTGATGTTAGTTCCCTTTTGAGGTGGGCACAATGACCTTGTTGCAGACATGTTGACCCTCTGCGGGTATTCTTGAAGATCCTTTGTTCAGTTGTCTTGCCTTCAGATTTCATCACTCATTGTTCTACCTCCCAAAGAGGAACTCAGGTTAATTTTTAAACTTTTATAAAATCATGGGAAAACAGGAGGGAAGAGAGAAGGAAAATAAATTAGAATCATAGGAGCATACAGGAGTGGATAATAAATCAGAATCATAGGAGCATGCAGAAGTGAACTATGCAAGCTTTGCATTAACAATAGCACAATACCCAGGACACTAGGCCTACACAGCTAACAATAATTGTGAAATTCCCACACAGCCCCTTTCACCCAGAGTTGCCTCCAAAGAAAGGCCTGACAATCTACTTCCAAAAAATCAGCCACTGAAAACACTGTAGAGCACAGTTCTACTCTGATACACATGGGGTCACCAGAGTCAGAGTTGACTGGACAGCAACTGGAAAAAATGAAGAGAACTGTAAGCGTTTCCTAATGGCTCGTATATATGGAAGAGCCCTGGTGGGTCGGTGGTTAAGTGCTCAGCTACTAACTGAAAACTCTGCATTTTGAACCCACCAGATACTCTATGGGAGTAAGATGTGACAGTCTGCTTCTGTAAAGATTACAGCCTTAGAAACCTGTCGGGCAGTTCTGCTATGTCCTATAGGGTCATTATGAGTCAGAATCAACTTGATGGCAATGGGTTTAGTTTTCTGGATATATGGTAAAGGGGAAAGATATAAGAGGTCTTATTCCATGTCCAGTGGAAAATAAGCTGATAAAGGTCTGAGTTTTCTTAAATATATGCATTTCTTAAAGTCTTGTCCTTGAATACCTTCTTCTCTTTTTAAAAATTCTGTCTCCCAGAGTTTTTATCTACTTTCACAATTTTAAATATTATTATTTTCTCAGGTACATACGAATCTGAAATACAAGTCTCTAGTCTCAATGACTCTCCTGAGATTTAGACCATAACTGTCCACCTGCTGTCTCTACCACAATGGACTGCTGCAACTTTGTGTTTAACATGTCCAGTATCTCATTCATTATCCTTCCTCCAGATCATGTTCTTATTCTTACATCCCAGCTTTCATTAAAAATGAGAGAAGAAGAAACAAGAGAGCATAGTCACCTAAGAAGGAAAAATACAATAGTTTCCAGAAGAAATGATTTTTGAGTCTTAATTACTTGAAAAGTTATAAATGTAAAAGGAAAAAAACAATATGGGACAAAAGTTTTGCACAAATATAACAATAAAGTGATTCGTATACTTTATATACACATACAGTTATACACCTATATGTATGTACATATACATACACACATATATACATACATACACATAAAACCAAACCAAAACCCATTGCTGTCGAGTTGATTCTGACTCATACTGACCCTACAGGACAGAGCAGAACTACCCCATAGGGTTTCCAAGGCTGTAATTTTTATGGAAGCAGACTGCCACATCTTTTTCCTGTGGAGCAGCTGGTGGATTCAAACCTCCACCTTTTGGTTAGCAGTTGAGCACTTTAACCACTGCACCACCCTGCACAAATATAATTCTTAAAATCGAAAATAAAAATTCTAATGCCCTAATATTTATTAGGATAAAAGTGTGACTGATGTACCAGTTGTTAAAACAACAATAACTTAAACAATATAGAAATTAATTTGTCCTTCGTGTAGCAATCTGAGCATCAGCGTGTCAGGGCTGATACGACAATTCCATAAGGTGCTGGTGGGTACCCAGGCTCCTTCCAGCATGTGGTTCTACTATTCCCAACATGCAGTTTTCATTTTGTTGGCTACAATGGTTGCTCCAGTTTCTGCCACCATGATCTTATTCCAGCTGGCAAGAGGAGAAGGGAGAGTAGAGGGCCCCTCGCACTATTTCTCTTTATGGGCCCAGCTGAGAAGTTGCACTCATTAATACTGCTCACATCCCATTGGCCAGAAAATAGTCCTGTGGCCGCTCTAGCTGCCAAAAATGCTGGACTATGTTGTCCCTATCTCAGCAACCATGTACCCAGATAAAATGTATGGGTTTTAGATCCAGCTAAAGGGAAAGTAGATGTTGGAGACAGCTAGTAGTCTCTGCCAAACACTATTTCAGTAGTAAAGAATATGAGAAAAATCACAAAAATATAAATGACCATTTACTATAAACAAAGAATGGAATTATAACAATGAGACAACAGTTTTGCCTACCACACAGACAATTTTAAAATATATTAACACAATATCCTCAAGTAAACAGGCCCAACTACATATCTCTATGCCTCCAGCCAGTCCAGGCTACTGCCCTGTCACACCTAGACTATTATGATTGTGTCCTAAGGCATCTGCCTGCTTCAAGCCTTGGCATGCTCAATCCATCCTCCAAACTGCTCTCAAGTGATCTTTAATGGTGCCAACATTCTCTAAGGTACTCAGACATAAAAACTCTGGAGCCATCTCACTCTTCTTCATTCCTTATGCCAACGTTTCACTAAACAACTGGGTACCATAGACCAGCCAAGTTGTCAAATCTTGCAGATTCTATTTCTGGATGATTTCTCTCCTTCTTTCATTGTCTACTGCTATTATCTTAATCCAGGCTCTAGCATATGTTATACCCTTGACTAGATAAATGGTAATTTTTTCCAGTTGATTCATCTGTCTCTGCTTCCCTTAAGTCTGGTTCAGAGGTTAATAAACTTTTTCTGTAAAAGTCCTTGTAAGAAATATTTTTGGCTTTGAGAGCCATCTAGCCTGTGTCGGAACTACTCAACTCTGATATTGTAGCGTGAAAGCAGCCACAGATAATATGTAAACGAATGGGAGTGGTTCTGTCCCAATAAAACTTTACTTAAAAAACAGGCAGTGGACTGGATTGTTCCAGAAGTCATAAATTGCCAACCTCTGCTCTAGATCATGATATACAGCAGTTAACAAGAGGACAATTTTTCTGTCTCGTAGGAAACTTCTAATTTAGACAAGTAGGGAGGCAAAATATAAAGAAGCAGATAAATTCATAAGCTAGATAATGACCCATTTCATTGCCATAATAAATGTTGTTGCAAAATATGAAGGTAATGAAATGGGTGGCCTGACAGAGAAGGACTAAGAATCCTCTTTCAGATTGGGCGGGTAGGGGATTTTCTGAGGAGGTGATATTTGAGCTGAAACTTAAATAATATGCAAATCCTGGGAAAGACATATTTAAGCAGAGGCAGAAGCAAGTCAAAGACCCTGTGCTGTAAAGGAGATTGGCTCATTCAAGGAGCTAGTTAGTGGGAGAAGAGAGGTAGGAGAGGTTGCCAAGGAGGACATAATGGGGGCTTCGATGGGTAATTTTATGTGTCAACTTGGCTGGCCTATGGTGCCCAGCTGCTTGATAAAACACTGGTCTAGTTGCTATCATAAATAACTATATGTGATTAAATCAATTGGCCTCAAGTAAAGCAGATTACCTTTCATAATGTGGGCAGGCCTCAGTCAATCACTTGAAGGCCTAAAAAGCAAAAAAGGAGTTTCCTTTGTATGTTCTCTGCCTCCAGAATATAAATAGAAAATTTTCCAGAATAGTCTTACTCTTCACTCTTCTTGTCACCTGATCTACAGATTTTGGGATGCATGCCTGCAGGATATACAGCCTGTCACCTAACCTACAAATTTTGGATTTGATATTCCCCATCAATTGTGAGCCAATTTCTTGAAGTAAATCTCTTTATCCATGTATCTTGCTATGTATCTATGTATCTGTGTATCTTTCTATCTACATATCTATATCTCACTGGTTCTATTTCTCTAGAGAACCCTGAGACAGGGGCATTCTACACAGGTCATGGTAAAGATTTGGGGTCCTAGTCTATATTCAATGGAAAGTTGCTAGAAAAATTTAAGGAGAAAAGTGAGAAGTTTTAATATAGCCTTAGAATGGATTATAATGGGATGAGAAAGGAGGCTAATTAGGAGAATATTGTAGTAGTTCCATCAAGAAATGACTATGCTTGAAGTGAATCTGTTACTCATGTGTTTGTGGTAGGGATGAGGGGAAATAGACTCAGCATGTATTTTCTAAGTAGAACTACTGGAACTTAGTGATGCTTTGAATATAGGAGTAAAAGGAAGGAGAAAAACTATGGACACTCAAGTTTTCAGTTTGAGTGAAGGGATAATGATTTTTACTGAACTAGAGAATGAGGGAGGAGAGATTTTGAGAAGGGTGAGTAGTGGGCACAGAGGGAATAAAGAGATTCTTTTTTGCTATGTTGTGGCAAAAGCTACTGTCATGGATTGAATTGTGTCCCCCAAAAATATGTGTATCAATTTGGCTAGGCCATGATTCCCAGTATTGTGTGATTGTCCACCATTTTGTCATCTGATGTGATTTTTCTATGTGTTGTAAATCTTATCTCTATGATGTTAATGAGATGGGATTAGTGCCTGTTATGTTAATGAGGCAGGACTCAAATCTACAAGATTAGATTGTGTTTTAAGCCAATCTCTTTTGAGATATAAAAGAGAAGTTATCAGAGACGTGGGGACTTCATACCACCAAGAAAGTAGAGCCAGGAGGGTGCATCCTTTGGACCCAGGGTCCCTGCACTGAGAAGCTCCTAGAGCAGGGGAAGATTGATGACAAGGACCTTCCCCCAGAACCAACAAAGAGAGAAAGCCTTCCCCTGGAGCTGAAGCCCTAAATTTGGACTTCTAGCCTACTAGACTGTGAGATAATAAATTTCTCTTTGTTAAAGCCAGCCGCTTGAGGTGTTTCTGTTGTAGCAGCCCTAGATGACTACACAGCTACTGAGATGAGAGGAGAGATACAAGGGTTAGATTTTGTGAGATGGAGGTCATTGGTAGCCTCAAGAAGCATGATTTTTTTTAGTGAAGTGGTTAGGACTGAGGTCTCACTGTAGTGAGTTAAAAAGAGAACAGAGTAAGGGAGTGAAGGCAACAATTATAGACACATTTTTTGAGAACTATTGCTTTAAGTAGGAGCCTTAGTGGCACAGTGTAAAGCACTCGGCAGCTAACTGAAAAGCTATCGGTTCGGCAGTTTGAACCCACCAGCTACTCCATGGGAGGAAGATATGGCAGTCTGCGTTCATAAAGATTACAGCCTTGGAAACCTTATAGGGTTGCTATGGGTCAGAATTGACTCTGTGGCGGTGGTTTTTGTTTGTTTGTTTTGTTTTTAATTGCTTTAACTAAAGAGTCCTTGTGGTGCAAATGGTTAAGTGCTCGGCTGCTAACCAAAAGGTTGGTGGTTCAATCCACCTAGTGGCTCCACAGGAGAAACAGGAGAAACACCTGGCAACCTGTTTTTGTGAAAACTACAACCAAGAAAAACCTATGGGGCAGTTCTATTCTGTCACATGGGGTTGCTATGAGTCTAAATTGATTTGATGGCACCCAACAACAACAACAACAACAACATTGATTTAACTATTTGTTGCACTACCTAACGAAGTGCTCTACACATATGAAATTTCAACTTTGTTAGTTGCTATTTGCAATATATGTGAGTGCTTGGAAAATAGAAACAAATAATGATAGCTCTCAATGTTTTAAAGAAAGAAGAAGACAGTCATAGACATTTCAATCCTGATAATATGCTATCCAAACATATGCAAAATTCATGTGTAAACGTATGAAAACACATTGTATTGGATGGAAAACATTATGGCCTTTAGAAAAATATTCGTATTGACTTTCTGTCTTTGCAACAGTGGCATACTACGGACTAGTGAGAAAAAATAGTAACCTATACCCTGCACTTGACTCATTCTTTTATTCAAGCTACTGAATGTCCACTTTTCTTCTGATGGCCTTGTCTTTTGATGGGGATCTAAACCAAAATCCACGCCAACACGTCGATTCTGACTCGTAGTGTCCCTACAGGACAGAGTAGAACTGCTCCATAGGGTTTCCAAGGCTATAATCTTTATGGAAGCAGACCATCACATCTTTCTCCTTTGGAGTGGCTGGTGTATTTGATCACCTGACCTTTTGGTTCGCAGCCGAGCATTTTAACCACTGTGCCACCAGGACTCCTTTTGATGGAGAAGGCAGGGATAAAGTTTGTTTAAATAGGTTTATTACCCAAATCAAGAGGGTTGCAACGTTATATTGGAGGTGATATCAGAATGTTTCCTCCGGGATTGTCTTAGTTTTATACTGTAGTTTTAAGCAAATAATGCATGTCTTCTACATTTGTTTGCCAACCACGTCCTACCTCCACAAGGTATTTTCATAAGCACTGCTATGCCAATTTTTTTTGTACGTTGCTGTAAAAAAATTAGCATAATGTGCTTAAGAAAATACCTCGAGGAGGAAGGGTTCGATTGGCAAATAAACATAGAAGGCATGCATTATTTTCATAAAAATACTGTAATTAACTATTTAATAATTGAGTTGAAGAGTTGTACACTAGAATTATTTTGGAGTCACTAACGTTTCAGAACAGCATTCAAAATGGTGATGACAAATCACAATATAAATTTTGGAAAAGGCGAGAACAAAAACAAACCTAGAGACCACCAATGTGGATAATGACCGTGAAGGACATAGAATACGTTGTAGTGTAGTAGGCATCAGGGTTACAAAGACAAACAAATGAATACCTCTGGAGGAATTTATAGTCTAGTTCACTTTGGCTGGATCGCAAGATTCATGAAGGAAAAGAATTAGAGATGTTTGAAGGACAGGTTAGGGCCAGATTAGCACAGGGGTTTGAAAAGCAAGCTAAGAAGTTTGGACTTTATTCAGCACTCAATGGGGAATCTATGAAGATTTTTGAACAAGAGAATGACAAGATGGTAATTGTTTTTAGGAAGATTAATCTGGCAGCACTGTGAATCAGAAATAGAGAAGACATCAAAGTTGGGAAGTAAATTAGAATGTTAATTTTCTTTAATGTGAATACCTGGCTGTATTACTACTGTCTTCATTTGTACAAATGAAAATATTTTTCAAAGATTTTTCATCCAGCTATAAAATGTATGTTAAAATGAAAATAAAATTATTCTTGCATCTCTTGCTTTTATTGTGGCTTATTTATTGATTAGTACCGGCAACCAGCCACATGTATGCTAAGAGATCACAGCCGTTTGTCAGCCCTTGCTGTGTGCCAGGCACTGTCCTATATGCTTGACATCTTTATTGCTAATACTTACCATAATCCTAGGAGGAAGCAATTTCCACCCCTTTCTACTCAGAAGGAAACTGAGGGCTGTAAAGATTATGAAACTAGTCCGAGTTCATCCAGCTAAGACTTCAAACCCAATTCTATTTGTCACTCCAGAGTCTGTGCCTTCATCATCGGATTTCATTGAAATGATCATTTGTTCTCCAGCGTTAAGGTTTAAAAATAGCTTTTTTGGTGTGCCACTATCAGCTCTGAGAACACCAAGTCAAACTTTTTAGTTATTGTTACTTTGTTTGTTGTTTTCATCAAGTTTAATTTTGAAATTAAAATTGATTTTCTTTCTCTTCATGGGATTGTGAAGTTCTAGCACACAAGTGAGGAATGACTTGGGGTTTTAAAAATCCATTTGAGACCATGTCAGTGTCTGCCAATTTACATAAATAGAGCATGCAAGTCCCCGTGACATTAAACACTGGTCAGATTACACGTCTGGGTTCTTGAAGAGATTAGGGCTGCCTTTCTGAAGCGCACGGAGGTTATATTTAGAGCTAGTGTTAGGACTGTCGGGAGTCTTTTTAATTTTTTTAAATGAAATTCAGCACTATGAAAACCTTTTTCTAGGTGGAATTTAAAGGGAATAATGTATAATGAGAAACCAAAATATTCAGTGAAAATCCTGGGTGGATACAAATAGACTATCCTCTTTTTATAACCGTATTGAATGCCTCAAAACATTGCTGAAATTGCTCTGAAAGAAGGAGTATATTGCTAGGGATTTCTGGTGCCTTAAAGCTTTCATTCACCTCTTCTCTCCAAGGTACCCTGTAAAGCCTGCTATACACAAGAAACAATAGCCAAATACGTTTCTTAATGTCTAGGCAAGTTTGAAACCTCCCAAAGGAAGGCTGCTCGGATAAACTAGAACTAGGAGCTTCCTACTTACCGTTTACTCCCTGGAATCCAGAACATCTGGGTCTTTGGAATGGACTCTAGGTTAAAGCTTTGGTCCAGTTTGAACCCCTGCTGACAATTTGCATTTCCACCCCAAATATACTGAATCAGAACCTGCATTTTTACAAGATCCCCAGGTGATTCTTATGTATGATAAATTTTGAGAACCACTGCTCTACTAGTGGTTCTCAAATGCGTTCCTAACCAGCAGCATTAGCATCGCCTGGGAATTTGTTAGAAACGCAAATTATCCGCAGCGTTTCAAACCTGAATGAACAGTTCGAAGCCCTTCTCTAGAACTTCTTACCAGTTTCATGGAGTGAACCGGTACCACCCATTCACAGGTAGGGATGCTGGAAGTGAGAGGTCTTGTGTGGGCATCCTTGTCTCTAGGCAGACACTTCCAGGTCTGCTTTTTATAAGGGGGATATAAAAGAAAGACAAAGGATGGCACAAAGGAAAGTCTAGATCATTTTTTTTTCCCAATGAAGAGTAGAAGTTTATTTTTGAGGAACATATGCATACTGCACATTTTCTAATAGCGTGACATAAGAAAGCAAAAATGTCATCCCTCCTCTCATCCTAGAAATAAATAAGGGCATAAAATTTCCTTTTAAATCACGACACTTGAAAGCGTAAAACCAGCATCGAAAATGAACACATAAGGGGGAAAAGAAAAAAAAACCAAAAACATTTACTGTATATTTCAGATTTCTTTGGTTGGTGTGATATTAATATTTCTTCTTCCAATTCATATTACCGAAATAGTACAAACCAGGAAAACAAACAAACAAACAAAAAAAAACCTAGTGGTTACTGAAACTGGGGAGGCTCCTCGCACATTGCTGCCTTTTCAGGCCCATTAACCCTTCCCACCTGGAAGGCACAATGGCTGTCACAGGCTCTAGCCAGCTGCATTATCAGCTCTCCTGTGGTGAGGAGTTACTAAGGGAATAGACGTAGTGTTGAAAGAAGTTTCTTTAATACTCTACTGAGTGGAAAGTGTGTGAAAAGTCCATTCTCACTTTATACAGAAGTAAAATTATGAGTATAAAGGCCGAAATATGAGCAACAGGAAAGAAATGGTCTCCGTTATGCAACAGTACCCAGTACAGTTGTGGCAAGAGTTGTCTCCAAAATGAGTCACAGAGCAACAACCACATTCACAGTATATAATGCCCACATAATTATATTTTATCTATTTAAGTAGTAAAAAAAAAAAACAAAAAACTAAGTGGTAAAAATTAAAAAAGAAAAATGAAATGTGAGTAAAAAAGGGTAATGATGATATTTAAACATTGAAAACACTATGAGCTTTCTATAGAAATGTATACTCAATTTACGCCCAAATAAATTTGTTAGAGACAAAGGATCAGTTGCCATCGAGTCAATTCCAACTAATGGTGACCCCATGTTTGTTAGAGTGGACCTGTGTTCCGTAGGCTTTTCAATGGCTGATTTTTCAGAATTAGATTGCCAGGCCTTTCTTCCAAGGTGCCTCTGGGAGGATTCATACTGCCAACCTTTTGGTTAGCAGCCAAGCACGTTAACTGTTTTTACCATCCAATTGACTAAGGAGAAATGGTAGCTACCAATATAGACAGTGATAGTAGTATCACTTATTGAACACGCAGTGCTAAACTCCTGGTTAAACCTTTTACTTGCTTTGTTTCACTAACTCCTTGGGAACCATACGACATAGGAATTATTAGTATTATCTTTCTACAGTGGAAGAAACAGAAGCCTAGTAAGGTTAAATAACTTGGTCAAAGTCACACAGTCAGTAAAAGTAGAAGCTAGGGCTTGTGGGTGCCACTTTTCTCACTAAGATCAGCCAGTTTGAACTATTTAACGTGTTTATCAGAATTGACCAAAGTTTCAGTAAAAGGTATAAAGGTAAAAACTGGCTGAGAACATTAATTCCAAGAGATTTTTAATAGGAGTGAAGACAAGCACCCTCTTGGTTAACTTAAAATTATTTCTTAGAAGTTTCTTGGGAGAAACAATCTCCTGAGTTCATTTTCAGTGTATGATTTTGAGGACATGTCACATGTTTGAAAAGTCTACTGTAGCGTTTCTACCTTCACAGGTATAATTCAGTATAATTTCTGCAGATATTCACAATATTCACAAAATAGGGGGAAAAAGTAGCTATTTCTAGGCTTTTCGAGATAAGCTTCCAGATGAATCCAATATGCTTGTGACAATAGTGCTCCCAGCAAAACAAATTAAATTTCATTAGGTCTCTTCAGACCTCAGGACAAGTGATAATTCTGGGCGATATTGGTCTCATGCAATATCATGCTTCATGGCCCAACACCATAGAAATGCACAGCATATCTGGATTATCTGTTTTATTGGAGCTTTGGACATAAAATTAACATCCGCATGGTTAAAGACAGAGTGCACACTAGAGAGAAGTTACCAATTTATGTATAGGAGCTATACATTTCTCCTATGTGAATGTAAGTTATTTCAACATTTAGAATGCCTGAATCTTCAGAGCAATCATCATCACTAGCTTCTTAAATACTCCTGGCACAGTCCTATGTGACAGTAGAAAATATGAGCGACACACTGGAAAATTTTGGTAAGTCTACCCAGTAAAAACACCAGGCTCTTCTTTCCAAATATCATTGGGAGAGGTCAGCTATTTTATTATGGGGTGTTTTAAAGACAATATAGATAGTTCCTGACTTACGATGGGGTTCCATTCCAATGACTCCATCGTAAGTTAATTCTGATGTAAGTAGAGAATATCTCTTTTTTTTTTTTAGTTTTCATTATTATTGCTTTTTATTATAAGTATCTTTAGAAATCTGATCTTTGAACATCTGTGAGTGAATATCTAAGAATGATAACATCAGCAAATTATGCACTGCAACATTGTATGTAGCACATATTACTAACAATAAGATGTACACAAAAATTAAAAAAGATGTTTGTAAGTGCAGTTCCTCATAACTTGAATATGTCATAAGTAGAGGACTACCTGTAGTAATAGCAATGATTGCAGTAGTAGTAGTAGTAGCAGTAACCAAACCTGTTGTTGTCCAGTTGATTCCGACTCATAGCGACCCTATAGGACAGAACTGTTGCATAGGGTTTCCAAGGAGTGCCTGGTGGATTTGAACTGCCAACCTTTTGGTTAGCAGCCATAGCTCTTAACCACTATGCCACCAGGGTTTCCAGTAGTAGCAACAGTAGTTTAAAATGACTCAAACCACATTACGTCAACTCTGGAAGGAATTATATAATTTGATTAATAAGTTTTAAGCATAATCTAATGTATATCACACAACAGCTAGTGATTCATTCATCCATTTCACTCAGTAAATAGTAGTGCCTTCAGACCTGGCGATCTGCTCCTATAAAGGTCACAGCCTAGGAAACCCTATGGGGGCAGTTCTACTCTGTCCTATAGGGTCACTATGAGTCAGAATAGACTCAACAGCATGCATCAACCAACCTGTGTGAGATACTGTGGTAGGTGCTGAGGATACAGCAGTAACAACACAAAGACTATGCTCTCATGGACCTTATATTAAAGTGGGGAAAGACACAAAAAACTAGTAAATAAACACATTAGTTAATTAATGATATAATTACAAATTGCAGTAAGTAGTGTGAAAAAAAGAAGGTGATGTGATAGAAAGTAGACAAAGTTCTTGCTACTACTTTTGACAGTGCTGTCAGAAGCCTCTCTGATGAAGGGGCAGTTTAGCTCACTAAAAGCCTGGAGAAATGTGTACTGGGCATACAGAAGAGAGAATTGCAAAGGTTCTAAGGTATATAAAAACTTGTATTGTTTAGAGTCAAGCAAAGAGACCAATGTGGTTGGGAGTGAGAGCGATGACTTTGGAGATGTAGAAGAGCTGAGTCATGCACAGCTTGTAGGACAAAGTAATTTCAGTTTTGAAGTCATTAAATAAGATTTCATTCTACATGCAGTGGGAACCATTAACAGTTTTGAAGGAGATTGAGGATTTGACTGGTGTTTTCAAAATTAGTCTGCTACCAAGTGAAGAATGAATTTGAAATGACATAAAAAGTTACTTCAAGAGTCTAGTTAAAAGATAATGAGGCACCTATGGAACTGAATTGAGAGCCCAGAAATAAATCTGTCCACCTATAGTCAGCTGATCTTCAACAAAATGTTGAAATCCATTAAATGAGGAAGAGAAAGTTTCTGTAACAAATGGTGCTGGCAAAACCAGATATCCATTTGCAGAAAAATGAAACAATATCCATACCTCACAGTATACACAAATACTAACTTAAAATGGATCAAAGACCTAAATGTAAAACCTAAAACTATAAAGATCATGGAAGAAAAAACAGGGACAATGCTAGGGGCCTAACATATAGCATAAATAGAACTTCAAACAAAACTAAAAAATTCACAAACAGCAGAAGATGAACTAGATAACTGGGACCTCCTAAAAATTAAACACTTAAGCTTATCAAAAACTAGGCCAAAAGAGTAAAAAGAGAACCTACAGACTGGGGAAAAATTTTTGGCTACAACATATCTGACAAGGGTCTAATCTCTAAAATTTATAGAAAACTTCAACACCTCAACAACAACAAAAAAAACAGTCCAATTAAAAAATGGGCAAAGGACATGAACAGACATTTCACCAAAGAAGACATTCAGGCAGCTAACAAACACATGAAAAGATGCTTGTGATCATTAGCCATTAGAGAGATGCAAATCAAAACTACAATGAGATACCATCTCACCCCCGCAAGAATGGCACTGATCAAAAAAACAGAAAACAGCCAATACTGGTGAGACTGTGGGGAGACTAGAACTCTTACACACTGCTGGTGGGAATGTCAAATGGTACAATCACTATGGAGAATGGTATGGCTCTTCCTTAAAAAGCTAGAAATTAGAAATACCATACGATCCAGCAATCCTACTCCTAGGTATATATCCTAGAAAAATAAAAGTCATGACACAAATAAACATATGCACACCCATGTTCATTGCAGCATTATTCACAATAGCAAAAAGATGGAAATAACCTAAATGCCCATCAAGGGATGGCCGGATAAACAAACTTTGGCACACACATACAGTGGAATACTACACAACAATAAAGAATAATGATGAATCTGTAAAACATCTCACAACATGGATGAATCTGGCTGACAGCATGCTGAGTGAAATAAGTTAATCACAAAAGGACAAATATTGTATGAGACCACTATCATAAAAAGTCAAGAAAAGGTTTAAACACAGAAATAAACATACTTTAATGTTTACCAGGGATGGGAAGGGGAGGGAGGGAAAATCGCTAACTAGATAGTAGACGTGTGTTAACTTTGGTGAAAGGAAAGGCAGTATACAATAAGTGGAAAGTCAGCACAACATGACCAAGGCAAGGGAAAACACTGAGAGGTATGCAAGAATTAAAGGCAACTATGGTAAATACTATAACATATACAATCCTTAAAGATGTGGGAGGGTGTATGGCTGTACATACATGTGCATATATAGGTTTGGCTATGGATATTTATACATATATATCTATTTATGTGCTGCATGTATATTCATATATATAATAGAGTACACAGGAGGCACAGTCATGGAAACTTCCTAGACATAACAAAACACCTCACAGGACTGAGTTACCGGGCTTAAAGGCAAGGGAATATAGTCTCGAGGGTTGTGATGGTTAAGATTGTGTGTCAACTTGGCTGGGCCATGATTCCCAGTGTTTATATGTGACCACCCCCATGATGGGATCTGCTGTGAGTAGCCAATCAGTTGGAAGTGAGTTTCCTTGGGCATATGGCCTGCATCTGAATATAAGCAGATGTTCTGGCTTTTGCCTACTCTGGATTCTGCAGCTGCCTCCTGTTCATCTGACCTCTGGTTCTTGGGACTTGAGCTAGCAGAATCTTGGGATTCATTGATCTTTGCAGCCTGTGAGCAAGAGACTTGCTCTCCAACCTGCCGAACTTGAGTTTGCCAGCCTCTGCAGCTACGTGAGTCAGGAGAAGCCTTGTGGTCTTGCCTGCTGATGTTGGGATTCGTTGATCTTCACAGCCTGTGAACAAGAGCCCTGCTCTCTGACCTGCTGATCTTGGGTTTGCCAGCCTGTGTCTACGCGAATAAGGAGATGTCTCTATTCTGATCCATGGACTTGGGACGTTCCAGCCTCTACAATTGCACGAGCCGTTTCCTTGATATAAATCTCTCTTTATATTTATACACTTTACTGATTTTGCTTCTGTAGAGAACCCAGCCTAAGACAGGGGTCATCTAAGTAAATTGGCATAACATAGTTCATAAAGACAATGTTGTACATCCTACTTTGGTGAGTAGCATGTGGGGTCTTAAAATCTTGACAGCAGCCATCTAAGATACAGCTATTGGTGTCTTTCTGTCTGGAGCAAAGGAGAGTGAAGAAAAATAAGACTCAAGGAAGCAATTAGTTCAAAGGACTAATGGACCACAGAAACCACAGCCTCCACTAGCCTGAGACCAGAAGAATTAGATAGTGCCTGGCTACTACTACCAACAACTTTGACCAGGATTACAATAGAATATCCTGTTTATAGTGGGGAAAAAATGTAGGACAAAACTCAGATTTATGAAAAGACTAGACTTACTGGACTGACAGAGACTGGAGGAACCTCCGAGACTATGGCCTTTCAACACACTTCTAACTTGGAATTGAATTCTCTCCTGGAGATAAACTTTCACCCAAATAATAGACAGGTCTATAAAATAAATGATAACACCCACAAGTAAAGAGCTCCTTAGAGCAATCGTCTACATAAGACCGAAAATAAGTGTTGCCCAAAAGCAAAGATGAGAAAGTAGGAAGGGGCAGGAAAACCAGAGGAATGGAAACAGGGAACTCAGGTGGTAATGAAAAGAGTGCTGACACATTTTGAGGATTGCAACCAATATCATGGAAAATTTGTATATAAATTATTGATTGAGAAACTAATTTGCTCTGTAAACCTTCCCCTAAAGCACAATAAAATGTTCAAAAAAAAAAAAAAAGTGATGATGAGGCTTGGGCCAGAGTAATAGTAAGGATGATGAAAAGAAAAGGATAGATCTAAGGCCCATTTTTAGCAGAACTGATAAGCTCTACTGATGATTGGATGTGGGAAATGAGGGAAAGGGAATGTCTTAGTTATCTAGTGCTGCTATAACAGAAATACCACAAGTGGATGGCTTTAACAAAGAGAAATTTATTTTCTCACAGTCTAGTAAGCTAGAAGTCCAAATTCAGGGCGTCAGCTACCGGGGAAGGCTTTCTCTCTCTGTCGTCTCTGGAGGAAGGTCCTTGTCGTCAATCTTCCCCTAGACTAGGAGTTTCTCTGTGCAGGAACCCTGGGTCCGAAGGACTTGCTCTGCTCCCGGTGCTGCTGTCTTGATGGTATGAGGTTCCCCTTCTCTGCTTCCTTCCCTCTCCTTTCATCTCTTGTAAGATAAAAGTTGACGCAGGCCACACCCCAGAGAAACTCCCCTTACATTGGATCAGGGATACGACCTGAGAAGGGTGTTACATCCCACCCTAATTCTCCTTAACATAATCCAATCTTGCCTCATTAACCACAGGCAGAGACAAGGATTTACAACACATAGGAAAATCACATCAGGTGACAAAATGGTGGACAATCACATAATACTGGGAATCATGGCCTAGCCAAATTGATAGATATATTTTCGGGGGACACTACCCAATCCATGAAAGGGACTGACTTCTGGGGTTCTGGATGGAGAAACTGGGTGATGATGGGACCATTTACATGGGTGTGGAGGCTCAGAGAGGAATAGAACTTGGTTCCATTTTGGGCATTTTTGTTTGTGGTACCTATTTAGAAGGCCAAGTAAAATGTCAAGTAAGCACTTAGATATACTGAGACATGTTTTCTGAGAACACCATGCAAAAACACCCCAAACTGTTCCCTCCTCAGAGATCACATTACCCATGCATTCTTTTTTTTAATTCAGGCTCTGGGGCACCAAGTCAGAGAGAGATGCAAGGGGAGAGGAAGGTCACCTGAGGAAATGAGCTAATCTTACAAAATCTAAGCATTACTTAAGTACACATTCACTATTCAACTTGTCATAAATGTAAATGACGTTGGACATTTTGTTAATTTTTTCCCCTGCTCAAGGATGGGTGTGGACTTGTACAGAAGCACAGGTAATCTACAGAAAAGATAAAGGAATTTGATTTTTCTCTGCATGCCAGATTGTAGTGTGAGTTAAATTTGCAAACTCACTATTCGTTACAGAAAATTTAATCCAATGGCAGAAACTTCCTTTATTCCACAGATCACTCAGTGGCTCTCTTGATGAAGTATAGGGTACTAGCAGGCCATCATGCCATAGGAAAAGGCACTGGGCAGGGTGAAAAGATGAATCTAAATACGGCTGCCTCTGGTTATGACACCATCTTGCTTTTGGGTCTTACTCCAGGCAGGTGAGAACCCCACAGTGAATGAATTCTCAACAAGTTGCACTGCTGATCTTCATCAAATCCAGAGCCCAGGAATGCAAGTTTCCTAGGTTGGCGTAGTCATGAGCTTCAGATGTTGCAGATAAGATTCTAAATGTCCCTGTGAAATAGCAGATTGCTGAGTACTACTGCATCACATGTTAAGAATCTGTAGACTTTACACCTCTGGGAAAAGATTCTCAAATCTATTTCTATTTTATCTGTATTTTAAAATATTATGTAAAGCAAGTGCTACTGGGATGGTGTATACAACACTGTATTCTGTATAAGATATGCCTCCCTGCTGTTCACTGAGTTTTTACCCCGGTGGTGCAATGGTTAAACACTCAGCCACTAACTAAAAAGTTGACGGTTCAAACCTACAGTTACTTCGATGGAGAAAGACCTGGTGATCTGCTCCCATAAAGATTACAGCCTAGGAAACCCTATGCGGCAGTTCTACTCTGTTTTACAGGGTCGCTATGAGTCTGAATCAGCTGGACAGCACACAGCAACAACACCGCCGTCTAATGTACTCTACAAACGCTACCTCTTCTTGGTTCTTACAACAGCCATGTTAAGTGGATAGTGCTGTACCTACACTGCAGTGCAGATGACAACGCTGAGGTTGATAAGCTTAAACCCAAATTCAAGCAATTTATGCTTTCTGACTCCAAAACCCATTAACTGAGACACACTTCATTGAAAGTAACATGGGATCACACCCACTAACCTAGTCAATTCAGACTCACAGTGACCTTGTAAGACAGAGTAGAACTGCCCCCTAGGGTTACCAAGGTTGTAATCTTTTTGGAAGCAGACTGCCACGTTGTTCTCCCGCGGAGCGGCTGGTGGATTTGAACCGCCTTTTGGTTAGCAGCCAAGTGCTTAACCACTGTGCCACCAGGGCTCCTATGGGATCAAAATGGGATCCTATGGAAGGCAATATCAGATAAAGAGGTTCCAGAATGTCCTCTGCACTGAGCTTTAATTGCATATCCATTTAATCACTTAGAAGCATCATATCGTATACTGCTTTGTCAGTGAATACCTGGCCAAGCAGTCTGGGCAGATGTCTCAACCACTTTACTGGAAGTTCAACATAGTAGATTCAATGGCTTATCAGTAAGCAATATATATACAGAAAAAATGAATATAAGGTCACTCAACTTCATTGTCAAGCGAGAGAAGTGCTCACTTAATTTCTGGCTTTTGCAGGTTATACATCCTCTGCTGCTCCATCGTTGGCTGATTTCCACATTACTCCTTTGCACGCTCTTTACTGAGTTCAGAGATAGGTGCACCTGGCTGTGTTTTCCCAATACTCAATACATGAATTCTATCATAGCGCTTATCACGTCATATTTTTTTATTTAGTTTTCTATCTTCACACTAGATAGCAGATTCCTTGACCACAGAATCCTCGGGGGCCTTATTTCACTTTAAATTCTCTGTGCTTATTCCAGTGTTTTTCTGTATTAACTGCTCAACAGTCTTTTGTTGTTGTTGTTAATTGCCACGCAGTCAGCTCTGTCTCGTGGTGATGCTATCTATGTTCAACTGAAAGAAATACTGCGCGGTCCTGTGTCATCTTCATGATCGTTGGTATGCTCGAGTCCATTGTGGTGACCGCTGTGTATTTTGAGTGTCTTCCAACCTAGGAGGCTCCACTTCCATCACTATATCAGACAGTATTCTGTTGTGATCTGTACGATTTTCGCTGGCTAATTTTCAGAAGTAGATCACCAGGCATTTCTTCTTTGTCTTCGTCTGGAATCTCTGCTGAAACCTGTCCACCACAGGTGACCTTGCTGGTATTTGAAGTGCGGGTGGCATAGCTTCCAGCATGATAGCAACACACAAGCCATCACAGCACAACAAACTGACAGACAAGTGGTGGCAGCAGCATTTTTAGGAATACATAAGCGAATGAATGAACCAACCAAATCAATTGTGCTTCAGTCTAATTATCCTGAACATATTATAAAAGGCAAAGCCAGGAAATGTAATTACTCATTGGGTCAGTGATCAATCTGCAAGTGACATGGGTCTAGCTTGGAAATTTTAAAGGATTTCAATGCTTCTGATTCAGTGATGAACCAGGAGAAAGAAAATTCCCAAATCAAGAAATACTCATCACCCTGAAAGACAACCAAATCTACAAAGACACTTTTCTATGAAGAGTAGAAAGAATATTGATGCAGGATTCTCTTGGAGAAATTCACATTAAAGTTACTTTATCCGTGAAAAATATCCTATTTTAAACATGTGCATTGAATCAGCGTGCTTGCATATAAGGCTTTGTTGAAATTTTCTAGGCAGATATTTGCATTATAAGATGCTATGCCCACTAGTGCAACTTCCAAAATTTTCTGCCATCTGTTGCTATTGCATCTTACCTACAGGGAATTTTGGAAGCTTGCAGACCAATTAAAACTCTATAATTGTCAGCTGAAATGTTGCCTGTGATATTACCTTTAGACATATTTCCTTAGGTAATTTCTTGAACCACAGTACTATATGTCTTTTGAATTTCATTCTGAATGCTGTATTTGAGGAAAGGCCATTTTTCTGCAACTGTAACTTTTCAGGTTATCTATCCTACAGCCAGTATGAGAGCTCTTACCCCAAAAGGCATAGATTTTTGTTATCTCATTAGAATTAAGGCAATTTTTAAATATTGGCTCAGCAGAGGAGACAGGAAACTCATGCCAAATTTTTCACAAGTTGAGTCTCTAAGAAAAGAATATAAATGTATCAATTTCTTTTAACAGCTTTATTGAGGTATTATTAAAAACAATAATTCCCATATATTTAAATTATATAATTTGATAAGTTTTGAAATATGCATACACCTGTGAAATCATCACCACAATCAAGATAGAATATATCCATCTCTCCAAAAGTTTCCTGAGGCCCTTTTGTAAACTCTCCCTCCTGACCCATTCCTCAGCCAACAACTGGTCTGATTTCTGTTACAAAGGATTACTTTGTATTTCTAAGAATTTTATTTAAATTGAATCATGCAGCATGTATTCCTTTTTGCATATGTGTACAGTCATGCAATATGTATGTCTGGCTATTTCACCCAGCCTCTTGTTTTGAGAATCATCCATGTTGTTGTGTGTATCAGTTGGTTTATTCTATTTTTTTTTTATTGTGTTTTTGGTGAAAGTTTACACAACATTTTAGGTTCCCATTAAACTATTTCTACAAAAATTGTTCAGCAACATTGGTTACATTCTTTACAATGCATGAGCATTCACATTATTTCTGTTCTGGTTGTTCCATTTCCATTAACCTAGTTTCCCTGGCCCCTTACATTCTCATTTTTGTTTTAAAGTAACAGTCGATCGTTTGGTCTTGTATAGGTGATTTTTTAAAGGAGTACAGTACTTACAACTGATATTCATTATTTTCTGAGCCAATCTATTATTTGCTACAAGGTGACCTCAGTGGTTAGTCTTGGTTCAAGGTACGAAGAGTATCTCAGGGCAATAGTCTTGGGGAGTCCTCTAGTCTCAACCAGTCCAGTAGTCTTTTTTTTTGTTTGTTTTTGTTTTTAGAAATTTGAGATACTGTTCCACATTTTTTTTCCATTCTATTAGGGTCCATCTACTGAGGCCCTGATTAGAATGGTCGGTAGTGGTAGCCAGGCACCATCTAGTTCTTCTGGTCTCAGGGTAGCTGAGGTTGTGGTTCCTGTAGACTATTTGTCTTGTAGACTAGTTTCTTCTTTGAGTCTTTCATTTCCTTCTTTCTCTTTTTCTCCAAAAGAGTAGAGACCAATGATTTTCTCTTAGATGACTGCTTGTAAGCCTTTAAGACCCCAGCTACTACTCACCAAACTAGAATGTAGAACATAACTTTATGAACTATATTATGCCAAATGACCAAGATGTCCCACGAGACTATGATCCTCATCCTTTAAACCCAGAAATCCAATCCCAGAAGATGTTTGGTTATGTCTAAGAAGTGTTTGTAACTGTGCCCTCTATGTGCTTTATTACATATATGAATATACGTGCATACAGTCACATAGATGCATATACATTTACATATGCATACACCTATATATACATACATATATACATACCTATAAACATATATGGAGCCCTGGTGGTGCAGTGGTTAAATGTTTGGCTGCTAACCAAAAGGTCAGCAGTTTGAATCCACCTGCTGCTCCTTGAAACCCTATGGGGCAGTTCTACTCTGTCCTGTAGGGTCACTATGGGTCGGAATCGACTCGACGGCAATGGTTTTTTTTTTTTTTTTTTTTTGTATATACATATACAACCACATACATGCATATATATCCATACATATATTTTTTGTTTTTGCTGTTGTTTCAAAATTATATATGCCTTAGAAATTGTCAATAGGTGTTTTCTTTTGTATACTTTTTAGTTTACCTTCATCAGGCTGTGTACACTTCACCCACATTCAATGTTACCTTTCCCGTCACCAAAAATAACAAGTATCTACTATCTAGAAAGTGAATCTTCCACCCCCCGCACACACAGGTCTGGTAACCACTAACGAACATTAGTTTCTGTACATTTACTTGTTCATGTCATTTTATAAAAATGAGAACATAATATTTGTGTTTTTTTTGTGATTGACTTATTTCACTCAACGTAATGTCCTCCAGGTTCATATTTTGGGAACTCTTTCTTTTTTTATTATTGAATAATATTCCATTGTATGTATGCACCAAAGTTTACTTATCTTCTGTTAATGGACACTTAGGTTGTTTCCATCTTTTTGCTATTTGGTGCAATGAATATAAATGTGCATGTGTCTGTTCTTGTTCCTTCTATTAGATCCCTAGATCATATACCTAGGAATGGAATTGCTGGGTCATATGGCAGCTCTACCTCTAGTTTTTTGAGGAACAACCAGACGGTTTTCCACAATGGCTGTACCATTTTGTGTTCCCACCAGTCATGGATGAGGATTCCTTCTTATTCTTGATTATTATTTCATTGTATGAACATAACACAATTTGTTTACTCATTCCTCTGATGAAGGAAATTTGGGTTGTTTCTAAGTTTGTTTTCTATGACAAATAATGCTGCTACAAACAATTCTGTACCATTCTTTACATGACACATGCTGTCTTTTTTTGGGGGGTGGGGGGAGAGGGTAAATGCCCATGAGTGGAATGGCTAGATCACATAGTACTTGTATATGTAATGTGCATGTAACGTTTTAAGAAACAAACTGTTTTTAAAAGTGGTGTGACCATTTTAAATACCCACAAAAAAAGTGTATGAGGGTTTCTTATTATTAAGTTTATTAATGTGGTGAATTAACTGAATTATTTTCCAATGCTAAACCAAGCCCGCATTCCTGGTATAAACCCCATGTAGTCATAGATTATCTTTTTTTATACATTTCCGGATTGAATTGCAAATATTTTGTTGTGGATATCTGCGACTGTGTTCATGAGGAATACTGTTCTATGATTCTCTTTTTTTGACTTAATTTGATAAGTAATGGTGATACAGGTTAATGCTCAGCTCATAGATTGAGGTGGAAAATATTCCTTCCTTCTCAATTTTTACTCTCTGTTTTATTTTGCATAGATTCCATTGCTATGTCTTCAAGTTTACTAATATTTTTCTATGCAAGTTCTAACCTGCTGTTAATCTCCGCTAGTATATTTGTCATCTCAGACTTTGTATATTTTAGTTGTTGTTGTTGTTAGGTGTCATTCAGTCAGTTCCGACTCCTAGCGACCCGATGTACAACAGAAAGAAACATTGAGCAGTTCTGTGCCATCTTCACAATCACTGCTATATTTGCAGCCACTGTGTCAATCCATCTTGTTAACAGTCTTCCTTTCCTATGACCCTCTACTTTACCAAGCATGATGTCCTTCTCCAGGGACTGGTCCCTCTTGATAACATGTCCAAACTGTGGAAGACAAAGTCTTGCTATCCTCCCCTCTAAGGAGCATTCTGGCTGTACATATTCATTGGAAATTCCTTTCTTCAATAAAGAATTTTGATGCTGCTCTCCTTCCTACTTTTTCCATCAGCTCCCCAAACCTGAATGTTGTGAATATCTATCATCAATACAGGGGAGCCATAAAACTTATTTGGCCTAATAATTTGTTTAGGTTAAGTGGTACAGTAAGACTGGGTAGAACAAGGAGGATCTGTACTGGAAACAAGGGCAGCCAGCTTTAGGGACAATTTTTTGCAAAAAAAATTGCAACTGGAGAGCCAGTTTATAGAGAAGGAGTACATGGAATCCAAGAAGTGAAGCTAGGTCAGGATTTGGGTTTTCATTTCAGAGGGGAGAATACCAGAAGGATACAGGTTATGAAAGTCAGTACCATCAGATTTAGAAATGAGTAAGAAGAAGAAAATCTGGCCAGGGAAACTAGCTGAGGGGATTGCTATTCAACCAAGAACACACTCCATCACCTGCCTTCTCCAGTATATAAATGCTCCATCTTAAATTTCCTTTCATCATTTGAACTTCCTTAGTTTTCCCTTTTTGCTTTAAAATATATTTTATTTTCCACTCTTTGCTTTTAAATGCTACTAATTTTATTATTTTTTAATTTTTTTACTGTTGTAGTTTAAATGAAGTTAACATCTCAAGTTAGTCTCCCATACAAAAATTTATACATACATTGTTATGTGACCCTAATTGCTCACCCCATACTGTGACAGCACACTCCTCCTTTCCACCCCTGATTCCCCATGTCCATTCAACCAGCTCCTAACCCTCTCTGCCTTCCCATCTCACCTCC